>NC_092353.1:11477733-11777733 GCF_963676685.1 Mytilus edulis
ATATTATTAAGGTTAAACAATACATGTACCACTAATATCATCAGTTCAAACGAAGAAGATGTATGCAACTATAAATCTTTGACAGTTTGTTAACAACTTGTCGTTTGTCTTTTTGTTGAACGTCAGTGGTTCTGTTGTTTTGTTGTTTTCCTCTTTTAACTGATTTGTTTCCTTCGATGTCGGTGTGTTACCCGTACTTGTTTTCTCCCAATCGATTTATGATTTTATAAGGCGATGTACGACTGTTGCCTTTATTAGGGCATCGACAGACACACACATATTGTGTTCTGGTCAAACATGTTTCTTAGCGCTAACCTCCTCGCACCTTGGACAACAGAACATACTGCAAACATCAGTTGACAATGGCTTAAATCAATACATAAGTACAGAACACAAATAAACTGATACAAGACCAATCGACACAAAGCACCAAATATAGGAGAACTCGCAAGTACTGACAGCTAGATCAAAGATAATGACATTTTATATAAAAATCATATTTTCCAAATCGCCGGAATATTCTGATCACCTGGTCACCAAATATGTTACCAGTATCGACAGAAGGTCAAAAGGAATAAATTTGTTATGTATTAATTAATCTAAAACAGAATCTATATTAGTACAGTTGATACCTGTCATCACAATATATATAGTTTTTTTTTATGTCCTACGTAATAGCAGGAGCAATAGCAAAGAACCAATTTATCATAAAATGTCTGTGAGGACGTGAATTGTGCGTGTAATACTTATAATAACTAAAAGTCGAAGCGCTTATGGCTTAAAATTACTACACGCGTTCGAGCATTTAAAACAAGGGACTAAATAGAACAACAGAATAAAGATGAAGCGTAAAACATGAAAACCAATAGGGTAATGCGATTATCCAAAAGTGTACGCTTTAGATGAAAACCACCAAAGGGCATAACAGAACAGCGAACTTTGTTAAATGAACATAGAAATCAAATTGCCACAAACGACACAATGAACTATAACTTGTAGACGCGCTGAAGAGCAAAAACAAAATGAATATATAAATAAATGGAAGAGTTAGAATCATAACACTTAACAAAATAAAAACCACAGTACCGCTAAACGAGATTTGGATGCAAAATAGCATTTAAAGAGACGGCCTAAATAAATAAACTCATCATAGATATACACCCTTTAATGTAACTAGCTTTATAACATCAACACAGAATGACATAGGATAAGTCGAAAACTCCAATGACATAGTTAGAACACTCCAGTTCAAATGTCGACAACAGCTTAATTATAAAACAAAGTGTTTCAACGCTGAAAAAAAGCTATTGTCACACCGTTTAGAGTTGTTACAATAATATACTCGAATCGTGTTTTTCAGTAATTCAGCACTATTATCTGAATATACCTTCAAAGAAGAAATGTTATCATTTTTATTATTGACATGAAAACAACAGTTCTATCAAACTACATTCCTTGTAGATTCTTCGTTCTGTTGGAGAGAAATCTTCAGCTTTCTGTAAAAATGTTCTTCTGTATTGTATCGCAGATTATCATCATTTGGGCATTGGATACAAATAAAAAATCTGAATATTTGATTAATTGGATTTTTAGGCAAATCATCACCTAGCCATAATGTTATTGAATCTAATTTTGGAAAAAATTCAAAAAAATCCTCCGATATGAACGGTACCTTATGTAAGTGCAAAGACGTTATTGGCATCACGTTAATGTGAGGGAATTGCACTTTTGACGATCTACGGAAAATCATCAAACGACTCAACTTACTTAATGTAGACCATTGCCCTGGAAATTGGAAATTTGGATATATGTCGAACGAAAGAGTCCTAAGTGATAGGAGTGTTGATAATTCTTTTATTTTTTCAGTCTGGTAGTCTTTCAGTTTATTGTTATCTATTCCAAACAATTCATGTTGTCAAACACTCCACTGGGTAACATCGTCAATGAGTTTACGCCAAGATGTAGTTGGTGTAGACGATATAATCCATGAAAAGCCATTTTGTCGATTGATTGTATCAGATTATACTCTAAGTGAAGCTCTATAATGTTTTGAAAATCCTGAAAGTTAAAGGCTCTGACTACTGTTATCTTGTTTCTACTAAAATCCTGACTAGTCGCATGTGTTGGTAAGTGTCTCGGTATATTTGTTAAGGCTTAACGGCTATAATCAACAATAGTGTTGTGAACGTTGCATTTCCTCTCATCTATATAACCATCAACTAGAAGGAGGAAACATATTAATCTTAGTTTCATATGTTTATTGTTTATTTTTAAATACTAGTTATGCACAGAGTTTAATTCAAATCATAGTTCTACAATACATTGTAATGTAACAAAAAGATGACAGGGTATACTCTTTGGGAAAGGGTTAAGTCTATCATGTCGTTAATACAAATCAAAATAAAACATTAATGGATCCGTGAACGCAAGAAATTCTATACTTTATTCAATAAAATTGAGAATGGAAATGGGGAATGTGCCAAAGAGACAACAACCCGACCATAGAAAAAAACAACAGCAGAAGGTCACCAACAGGTCTTCAATGTAGCGAGAAATTCCCGCACCCGGAGGCGTCCTTCAACTGGCCCCTAAACAAATATATACTAGTTCAGTGATAATGAACGCCATACTAATTTCCAAATTGTACACAAGAAATTAAAATTAAAATAATACAAGACTAACAAAGCCCAGAGGCTCCTGACTAAGGACAGGCGCAAAAATGCGGGGAGGGGGGGGGGGGGGTTAAACATGTTTGTGAGATCTCAACCCTCCCCCTATACCTCTAGCCAATGTAGAAAAGTAAACGCATAACAATACGCACATTAAAATTCAGTTCAAGAGAAGTCAGAGTCTGATGTCAGAAGATGTAACCAAAAAAAATAAACAAAATGACAATAATACATAAATAACAACAGACTACTAGTAGTTAACTGACATGCCAGCATCAAACGAGTATATAATAACTATTATACTTGTATTCTTGACTTGTTACAGGCATTTAATTAAAAACAAAATGGTGCATTATACATGGTATTATAGCTAGCTAACCTCTCACTTGAATGTTTTCTCAGAAAGCCAACAAATATTTCAACGGAAATGTATTACTTACTGACGGTTCTTTTCTATGCAGCTTTCTAGGTTCAATACATTAAAATATATTCATATGTTTGTGGTGTTCGTGAGATGTGAATAATGTCAACGTAATATGAAAAAAGTTAATTGCTAGGTGTGTTAAACGATTCGTGAATCTTCTATTCTATTGGCTAGGGATGCAACATACATGACAAAGTATTTGTTAAACGACATACCCCTTGGAAATTATGAAACAGTGAGTATACCAACATGTTCCAAAGACCTGTTTAAGTAAATACAAACTGGGTCACTCCCCTCGTGAAAAAAAGTATACCACACAACTGACCTGTCTATCGTAAATTCAAGTAGTTCTTATTTTTAACTGAAAGACAAAGAGATATAGCACCAACTATTGTAAAAAAGATAAACAACTATTTTGTTATAGAAAGGGATAAATTATCTGTGTAGAAATATACTCTGGGCCAAACAAAGAGTTATCTGATATTTGTGAATGTCATATATAAATGTTGATATATGATGTTTTAACAGACAAAACCTTCTGTAGAAATTCACTATGCTTTTCGTCCAACCCGTTTGTTCCACTATTCACAAAATGCAGACTTTATAAATCAGCTTATACTGACGAAAAAAAGGTACTAGCATTGTCTACTTACTTCAATTTCCGCTATACATAATGTATTCTTTTTATAACAGAATGTTTATTCCCGAAAGTGAACATATTGATTTTTAATCGAACTTCAAATAAAAAAGGGACAAAAGATACCAGAGGGACTGTCAAACTCATAAATCGACAATGAACTGACAATATCAGAATTTAGTTGACCTTTTTGATAAAAGTGTAAAAATTCAAATGCTGTTTATAAATCTAAGTCATTTGGATATCTTGGATAGTTTTATAATTGCAATCGTCCCGCATACCCTGATTTGAGACATGTAAACAATACATAACTCATCGTAGATACCAGGATTGACATGTCATATCATATCTATAGAATTATTGTATTGAATATACTTCAATGTATATGAATTTATTTGAGAGGAGAACTATCCACTCATAGTGTTTGATGATTACATGAACATAAAAGTAAGTTAAAAAGTTAGACATGATAAAGTACAGACTTTAATAAAGTCGTTATGTCAATAAAACGAGAACTTATTGTTATTCAATTTTAGTTTATAACTTTGTATGAATAGAGGAACGACATTATCAGAAGATTTAATTAACAATTACGTTTAAATTTTGTTTGTATTGTTATGTTTAATGTTTAAGTCAAACTATAATTTCTATATAAAACAGACAAAAATAACCTTTTTGTAAGTCTATCAAGATCTAAATATAAATAACTGTTATTATGATGATGTGAATGGTATTTTTTATTGTGTGCTAGATGACTGCAATGAACAGATAATTATGTCAGTGTTTTGCTTGATATATAATACACATAATATAAATACCAACTTCCTGGTGTCTTATGTCTACCCAATGAAAAACTATGATCTAAGGCTTTACACCCTCAAACATTAAATGTTTATCAAAAAAGGAAACTATTAACTATAATTAATTTGAAAGCGTACCACAGATTAAAAAAAATATTGAAAGTTAAAAATCCCTCCGTTACACTAGTATTTTACTGCTAAATTTGATAAGATCATTCTCGTTTTAAATTTGTCAAAAGTCTGATCAAGATCCTGCGATTTGAGGCAAGGATCTGAAAATTAATTGTAAAAACATTTATTTTATATATATAACAGTTCTGATTAAGTCGTTTCTCTCCAAATTCGTCCCAATTGTCACATTCACAATCTTCCAGATTTCCCAAGATTTCTCCGGATCCTGTCAATTTCTCATGACGCCGTTAATGTAGCGTTTACTTTTCTGCATTGGCTGGAGGTATAGGGGGAGGGTTGAGATCTCACAAACATGTTTAACCCCGCCGCATTTTTGCGCCTGTCCCAAGTCAGGAGCCTCTGGTTTTGTTAGTCTTGAATTATTTTAACTTTAAGTTTCTTGTGTACAATTTGGAGTTTAGTATGGCGTTCATTATCACTGAACTATTATATATTTGTTTAGGGGCCAGCTGAAGGACGTCTCCGGGTGCGGGTATTTCTCGTTGCATTGAAGACCTGTTGGTGATATTCTGCTGTTGTCTTCTTTATGGTCGGGTTGTTGTCTCTTTGGCACATTCTCCATTTCCATTCTCAATTTTTATTCACAAATAAATGGACGAAAAATTCATTCTGCTAGCCTATGATTATGTCAACAAAAGGGCACTGCGATCCGGTAGAAATAGAAGATATATATAAGGGAGCAGGTCAGTATGACACATCGATGAGAGAGCTGAGAAAAGAATTCTCATAAGCTTTCATTAACTACAATTTGCTGCCCATATCACTGTACGATGAGTTCTGTCTCTATAGTCAAGCTCCGCATCACCAAATGAGAACTTGTTGGAGACCAGATCTTGATCCAGAACTGAAGTTTGTCTGAAACATGAGAGATCTGGCATTCGATTAATTTAAGTTGTAATAACGTATTTCCCAATCCACTATCAATAAATATGTTTACACTAACATTATTGACGTTGTCAAAGTACTAACCGTGCAAGAATGAAATATTATCTTAACTCTGCAGCTGGATCTGTACATGTACCTTGGTAGATAAGAATGATCAAACTTTGTCGTCCATATGTTAAAATCTCTCACATCTTATATAAAGTAAAACAAAATAAAAATACTTAACTCCGAGGAAAATTCAGAAATGAAAGTATAAATATGTGTTAGGTTTTGTGTACTTTATGGTCATTTCCCGTTTAATATTATAAGTATACAAGATTAAACTTATACTAGTAGTTGAAATAGGAAAACAAGTTAATTTGTTTTATACTAATGACACAAATTACCAATCAGAACAATCGGCTGTGCTTGACTGACCTCTACGGACAATTTCTGATGAATTTGTTGGTCACAAGTGTTAACAAGTGCATTTATATAATGATAATTAATTAAACCTTTGTCGTGACAATCTATTCATTAACCGTGGAATCTTTTTCTAGAAGCAATGTTTCCTAAATCCGCAGCTGTAATGGACTCACTAAATTATATTCAATTGTTTCCTTTGTGTGCCTAATTCCAATGTCGTGTGTACATGTATGTGTAGCAGAGGTTTAAAAAAAACAACAACCAAAATTCTTCAACAAAAACTTTATACTCATGGTATCATAAAACCGAACTTACTATACTTACTAGGATACTTTGTGTCGCCATAATAACTCTAGGTACATAATATATTAAAGTTGAACATCATTTAGGACCAAAATTTCCAAAAGCATTTATCATATTGCCTTTTTCTTTTTTTCAATGTAACGTTCCACATTAGACTTAACACTGGTAATGTTTAACCTATATGCGCAACACGAAGGGTGTTATATATGAAAAAGATCTGCTTCATTTTCCGGTTCACTTTAGACTTTCATAATTCTAGCGTTTATGCGCAAAAGTACACACATGATAACAATATATCTTGTCTAGAGTTTTAGTTAAACGATGTCAAAATTATTTAGGAAATGATTGATTCAAGTTATATGTATTGTAGTTTTAACATGGGTAGGCATTATATTCGTGATTCTTTCTTCCCGAGCGATAATGAAGGCTAAAATAGCACGAATATAATGCCTATCCATGTTAAAACTACAATAAAGTATTGCCTGCATCAATTATTTCGATTCTGATTCAGACAATTAAGGTAATAGCTATGTCCGATGGATATAAGTGTACAGCGTTTTTGTAAGCTCGTCCATAAACCTCCTTTTTTGTTTGTAAAAAAGCAAACGACTGGCAATGAGATTTTTCTGAGGGAGGAGTTTGAAAAGCAAGCATGAACGGCTGTCATATCGAGGTCAACAATGTCAATTTCCATTTGCAACACATTACAGTCCTAATAAATGAATTAGTAACAACATGAGCATCAGTTAAGAGATTGGAAGTGTTTTAAGTTAATGAAATATATTAAATGCATGCCAATTTGATAAAATGTATTATTCGGCAGTAGTCAATAAAAGCATGTGCAAACAAATTTTATTGGATTTAGAGCATGGGTTTATTCACAAAGCGAAAGAAGCACGTCGTAACATAATTTGAATTAAGGGATGTATATCCCTAATTCCTGGTACGGGGTTTGCGTAAGGTTTAGTTTGGTTTTATCAGTGTTTTATTGTTTGTATAGTAATTTGTATTTTCAATTATAAAACAAAACTCAAAATGGAACATTATTTGTCCACTTACGCATACAGTGCATTGAATTGGCATGGTCACTGTTAACGTTTTTCTTTTACTAATCAGCTGTATAAGATACTAATATGGAATCGATTGGGAAAGATGAATGTTTAAATTGGATTGTTATCTAGAATAGAATTCATTCTATATTACCTTTATCTATTTAACAACATAAACTGGTAACCAGTCATGAAAAGCTTGATCCTGTCTACTACACACTTTAACTGCCTTTTTAACAATGTATCATCGAGAAGAGAGATGGTAAAATCAAAACCTAATGCGTTGTTGGAGAGTATATTTCATCTTTGTTGAGGATGACAATTATAATGGGTTTCCTGCTCCTAGCGTGTGCATAACCTGAATGCTGCTGTTTGAATAGTACTTGCGCTTACATTAATCCACTTACGTGAATCAAACCATTTTTCAGTCCATAACAGAAAAGTTGTCCATGGTTTACTGATCTACAAGCATTATTAATATTTTCAATGCTTATTCGTGTCGGCTTTGGATTCTTATACGCATGATAAGTCATTTATATGTCGAACAGTGTATGCTATTTTTGTAGAACAGAGACGAACGATACAAGAAGAAAACAATTCAACTCATGGGTGAAAAATAGACAGCACCATATCAAAAACAAAGGCAACAAAACTGACAGTACACAAATGCATAATGTAGGAAATAGAAAATGGGCATTATTAATTTACGTTTTTTGATTGAGTTAAGCCTGCCAATTGATATTTTACCGTGTGTTTTTCTATGGTGTGATGTAATGCTATTGTATTAGAAAAAGGGAGAAGGTTTGGATCCATTAAAACGTTTAATCCCGCTGCAAATGTTTGGACCTGTCCTAAGTCACGAATCTGATGTACAGTAGTTGTCGTTTGTTTATGTTATTTATACGTGTTTCTCGTTTCTCGTTTTTTTATATATATTAGACCGTTGGTTTTCCCGTTTAAATGGTTTTAGACTAGTAATTTTGGGGCTCTTTATAGCTTGTTGTTCGGTGTGAGCCAAGGCTCTGTGTTGAAGGCCGTACATTGACCTATAATGGTTTACTTTTTTAAATTGTTATTTGGATGGAGAGTTGTCTCATTGGCACTCACACCACATCTTTCTATATCTATTGGATGGAGAGTTGTCTCATTGGCACTCACACCACATCTTCCTATATCTATTGGATGGAGAGTTGTCTCATTGGCACTCACACCACATCTTCCTATATCTAACCACGTACCCAGCAACAATAAAGTTATGATTGCAGATAACCTAAAGCACGCATCGATTGCATTGGTTTATCTTTCATATAGATATGATTTACTGACCCTGATAATTTAAATATTCTTGAAATTTTTGTATCGCCTGATACAATGTATCTAATGTTCAGCCTCTTCCAAAATATGGTGGTGCTTCGCTTCTATTCCATTGAAATCCACCTTTAAAACCTTTAATCGTTTACCTAACATTCCAATAAGTCATTAAATAACATGCATGTCGTCTAAGCGGTCTTTAGTCATAGTATGTTTTGGGGGTTTGAAATGTACAGATATGAAATCGCAACCACTTCCATTTTTTTTCAGGTTCCCGCATAATTTCCCGCAATTTATCATGATTTCGTTTGTTTGAGTTATGGAAGTCGTGAAATCCTTTATCATTCCACGTTGTATTTATTTTGGCAACATATACACTGTAATTGAAATCATAAGGATCAACATTTTGTCGTTGTGAAATATTTTTCGTGACTTAGTTCTGATTTCAAAGGCATTTCTAGAAATTTACAAACATCTATCGAATAGACTTGAGCCGATGTGAAAGAAATATTTACTTGTATCGCCTTAACGCAAAGCTGAGACATTTGATACTAAAGAACAAAATTACCTCAACCTACATTGTGGCTTTTGATCAAAGCATGCTCCATTCTAAAATAACTATTTGCTGATCTAGTGAAATTTTCTTATTTTCATTTCTTTCAACCTCTTGGTATTTAAAATTTTCTTGTTTTCAACTTTTAGATTATCTTGTATGATGTGTCAATGCTATTCTCGTCGTTTCTCCAATATGATTGTTCTGTAACGCTGACATCTTACATGTACTGAAAACAATTTACCTTAACGAATACAAAGTCAACGTTAAAGTCTTAAACTAAGCTTATACTCTTAAAGAACACAGACACCAATATAGATAAATATACAGAAAATGGCGAAATTGTTTGAATGGGTTGATAACGGTACCAACGATTCTGAACAAATACTAATACAGATATGAATCGCAAAACCTATTTTCGAAAAAAAGATATTTTTCAGTAAATCAATAGTTTTAAAATAAATTAATCAAAGATACTAGGCACAAAATGTCGAATTTAAGACGCCTGTTTCGTATTCATTTGAATCATAAACTACCATGCATGATCAGAATGTAAAGTCAAATATTAAGTTGAAGATTTTCAAAACCAAAAAATTCCAAAATATGCCAATGGTTTAGGCATTCTTTACTTTGGAGTACAAAGACTAACCCCGTGAACCCCTGGACCAAATTCAAATCAATTAAATTCAACCTCACATGGTAAGTGAAGTTGTTCAATCTTTAAAGTCATAAGAAACGAGTGACAGGTGAAAAATAATGTTCTTCCAATTCTTGAACCAATGCATACAGACATCATTAACTTCGTCTTCTGTGCACTAATCTATCTTTTTTTCGTGTAAATTTCGTATAATCGTCAAATTTTGTTTCAATCGGTCAGTGTTGTTGTGAAAATATGGCAGGTAATTAAAGTTCGTGTTTTGAAGCCGAAGTTTAACGATTGTCACCTGTTTGTCAATAATCGACAAAAAATCAACAAAAAAGCATGGAAATTGAGCACGTGTTTAACATGTAAATTCAGATATTAGTTTATTTTAAGGACATCCATGCGTATTGTGATCACCGGATTTTTACGAGATGGGTCACACTGAGGTCACTTTGCATACGGAAAATATATCGGGGCAATTAAAATAAACTAAATTTCCTCTAAATATGAATAAATTAAAGAATTTTCTTCAGAAAAAAGTATATGTACATAAGTTTTATAATGAAAACTATCCATTGAGTTATAAAAAAACATACGCATTATTTATTTATTTTTTCTTTTGAGGTTTCTTATGACTTTAAATACCATGAATGAACAGTGTCTCCGATAACTTAACATTTTAACTTTTAATATTATATTCATATGAATACAGGCAGAACGCAGTTACATTGAGTAACAGTAAGTTTTATAATGCACCAGGAAGTAGAGTCTCATATTACATGTTTTGAGGTGTATAACATATAAATGATTATATATCTAGTAGTTTTGACGAAAGCATTTTGAAGTGTTGACAGAAACACGAACATTATGAAATGTCTGATTCTTTATATATTGATGGCCGTACACGAGGGTAAGTCAGATTTCTTTTTTTATTTTAATTTGTGTATACAATGTATCGATTATTACGCGTTAATTTCGTCATCTCTACTTTATATAAAATACTTCATATATGGTATTTTGTGTTTGCTGCAGAACAGCAAATTGTTTTGTAACACTGAGCATGAATCAAGCTTGTTCAAAAGACAATTTTAAAAATTAGTCGTAAATGTACAACTAGTTAGTGTAGATCAAGCATAACAAAAACATGAACATCATATAAACTTATATAGAGGTATATACTTTGGCATATTTACATCCTTTCTAAAAGATTAGTTTCTGTTTGTTTTGAATATGATTTAACATAAAATTAAAACACTAGAAGACTTGTTCCTAGAAAATTTAAATGAGTGATAAATCAAAAACCTTAGCTTGATACAAAGCATGTTCTGTTTTCTGCTGCAAATGCATAAATTGTCAAGATATAAAACACTAATCGTGACTTGTCCACAGTTTAATTATAATGAAAGATACGTATCAAAATATACAAGTTTTATAGTGTGAAAATGCTCCAATGTACAGGTTATATTTGAGATATATAGACATTAAACGATTGAAAAAAAGCTAAGTTAATGTTATCAAAAGGTAAGTATATAATTGCGAAGTTCAAATCATGAATTAAGTCATAGGTTCCAGGGGTTACACTAATGACTGGACCGAATGACAGGACCGAATGACAGGACCAAATGAAAAATGCTGATAACTTTTTCATTTTTCAAAGGATTGATCTAAAATTTAAAATATAATTTGAAGAATTGATTTAAGAAAAAAAAAATAAAAAGGTTTTGTAAGAAACTTTAGAAAACGTGACATGACCAACTCTGATAATGACAGGACCAACATCGAGAATGACAGGACCAAATAAAAATGCTAATAACTTTTTTATTTTTCAAAGGAATTATTTCAGATTTGAAATATAAAAGGGTATTTCATATTTTGAAACCAAAATGTTATAAAATGTAGATTTATTTTCAAAAACTTTCGAAAACGTGACATGACCATCGCTGACTGACAGGACCAACCTTGACAATGACCGGGTCAGATGAAATTGCTAATTTCTCTTTTATTTCTCAAAATATTTTTTTGAAATTTGAAATAAAATAAGATTTCATCATTTGATAAATAGATTTAAGAAAAAAATAAAAAAAAATATGTAAGAAACTTAAGAAAACGTGACATGACCAACTCTGATAATGACAGGACCAACTTCGACAATAACAGGACCAAATAAAAATGCTAATAACTTTTTTTATTTTTCAAAAGAATTAATTCAGATTTGAAACATATAATGATATGTCACATTTTCAAACATTTATGTTATAAAAAATATAGATTTATTTTCAAAAACTTTCAAAAACGTGACATGACCATCGCTGACTGACATGACCAACCTCGACAATGATCGAAAAAATGAAATTGCTAATTGTTCTTTTATTTCGCAGAATATTTCTCTGAAATTTAAAATATGTGAAGATTATACCATTTTATACATAATTATGAGAAAAAGTTATAAAAAGCTTGCTGAAATGTGACCTAGTTAACATTGTCAATAACAGGACAATCCTCGACAATGAATGACAGGACCAAATAAAAATGCTAATTATGCATAACATTTGTCAGAATATTCCTCTCAAAGGAGTAGGTTCAGTAAGACCCCTTTTTGGCCCCAAAATATAACAGTTTTACAAAATTGTTAAAATGTAAACTTTTAGTTATTAAGAGCTTGTCTCACAGAAAACCATACAAAAGTGTCCAGGAGTGAATTTTTCAGAATCTCTTTTTAGTACACACAACACTTAGGCCATGCCAATATCACTTGCAAAATATTTTGCTTAAATTTTATCGGAAAGCCGAGTTTTGTAGCGCCATCTATTTTCACCCTTTTTTTACGGGAAAATTTCCAAATTCAAGGGTTTTTTATTGATTTAAATCCACCAAATAATTAGTTCTAGCCATGAAAAATATCTATTTCGTTCAATGCATATGATAAAGCATTATTGAGAAAATAAAAAAATGTGAGTAATAAATATTTATTGGATTTTTTATAGTAGGATCTCTATGTTTATTAAACAGGTGTTTGAGGAATTGGCTATTTTACCAAATTTAGGGCTTGAAGAAATGCTAAAATATAGAAAAGGTGAAGCTGTAATTAAAAGATGAATATATCAAAATGAACTACTATGATAGCTTAAAGAAATATAAAAAATCCACCTACGGCTAATATTTAGAAATATATTTTTTATATATCACTGTACGGCTACTTTTTAGAGTATTTTTATAAAAAAAATTATGTAACTAAATCTTTTTCTTAACACAAAACCACAAATTATAGTGCAATTCTTATCAAAATGAGTGATTTTATACTTCAGCTGCTGTTTCTTATTAATTCAAACCAAAATCATAGTGAAAACAATAATCAAAGTAGTAAAAGCTCTCACGGAAAGCTCCATTTAACAAATGAAAAAAAAAAATGGTTTGATTCAAAATCGAAATCCTCCAATTTGAAACTGCTTATTGCATGTTTTGTCTTTAAACATTATTATATCTGGCACTTATATGCACTTTAATATTCAAAATGAAATATAAGCATGGACATGTGCTGGATCTGCATATTTATGCAAATGTAATGTTATTGCAAATCGTACATGCTACTCATGAACATTCATTTGTTTGTAATTATGCCCGTTATTCAGTATTTTGGTCCAATAGTACCTAATATAGAGGCTGTAAAATTAGAAAAACACAAATCCTAGTCGCAACGAAAAAGTTTAATTACATGTAGGTCAGGTTTGAGAGGTGATGACAGAATAACTTGTTATAAATTTTTAACGAAAAAAAAAACCATCACGATCTTTTTTTCAAGTGTAAATTACACAAAATTTTAGCTTTTTTGGTTTGTTTTAATGCAATAAGACACTGAATCCTTTACATCTCTTTTTAATAGCCCATAATGACATTCAAATCATTATCATGATTATAAAATTTATAGTTCATAAAATCATTGATACCAGTTGACTCGGCAAAAACATATCAACTTTCAGTTTACAGCAAAAGTAGCCATATCATTGTCCTTGTACTATTCTATGAATGGTCACTTCTATTCTGGCTTATAATTCTCATTGTATATTCGCAAAAACAAGATCAACACATCTAATATCTACCCTGAATAGCATAATTCCTATTTTGGTTAGTTCTTTCTATCGTCACTTATTCACTATCATTTTCAGAAACTGACACTTTGGTGGTTGAGGTTTTTACAGAAAACATGCATTGATTCTTTTAAGTTTGTTAAGTTGTTAATCGGTTTCCCAAAGTATCCAACTTGAGTAACTATTGTAGTTCATGTAATTTTGAGCTTCATTCTGACTTATTACTATGATTACATAAAATTTGGAATTTTTCCAGCCTCACAGATACATGTATAGGTACAATGTAGCTTAGCACTTGCAGTGTGAATCTTAATACTTTTCTCTTCATGCGATGTACCCTTTCAAACTGCATTTTTGTTTATGAATTTCGCTGACATTTCATTCAATATCTTACATGTATGTAACTACAAGTTCAATATACCGACCAAATTCACACATGAATATTTGCACTATAAAACCTGGCTTGTCCTATGCGCTATCCTATCAAATACTTTTAATTTCTATCCATTTGAAACATTTTGTACATGTTTTATCAAGTTTAAAATTTCTCCACAACTTCTATCATGATTTGTTCAGATCAGGACATGAACAGAAAAAAAATGAACACGTGTGTCATGCTAAACAGTAAGTAGCTTCAACTGTTGAATTTTCATTCATAGGCGGCTTGTTTTCTTGTACATGTGGGTTATACTGCTCTAGCAACAAATAGCTTCAGAAGTATGTGCTCACTTAATAGCCTGGACAACCTAAAATATGAAAAATATTCATTGTTAAATATACAAATATAACCCTTTTGAACAGAAATCAAGTTATGACAGAAAGAAAAAAAACCATCTTATATATATTCAAAAAGTATTTTAATACAATCAACAATAATGTTGGGTTGCTGTCCCATTGACATATAATCCACACCTCATTTTACTCATGTGCATGATGTGTGGAAAATAATGATGTAATTATTCTAAATTTCAACATTAAAAATACATGTATTCCTGCCCTGAGAACAATTTCTATTTCGTATACATGGTTAAAATTGGAATGTAAACAAAATTGATTAATTTAATTTCTAATTTACTTTACTCATTTTCAAAATAACGAATTTAAATCATGAGAATAATTATGAGAGTGACGGAGTATAGTATCCTGCATAGAAATACATAGTCCCCTCTTGCTTAAAATTTCTTTATACTGGAACAAAATGCTATATACTTAAAATAATCTATAACTTGGCATGATGTATTGTAATACATATCAAGTCAATATCTTAGTTTAAACATATTTATTTGTACCAGGCCACGTCCACTTGTATGTTTGTCCATCTGATGAGTTAAGCCTTTTTCAACTGATTTTTATAGTTCGTTCTTTTGTTGTACTGTTATACCACTGCCCCAGGTAAGGGGAGGGTTGGGATCCCGCAAACATGTTTAACCCCACCACATTATTTAGGTATGTGCCTGTCCCATGTCAGGAGCCTGTAATTCAGTGGTTGTCGTTTGTTTATGTGTTGCATATTTGTTTTTCGTTCATTTTTTTTATATAAATAAGGCCGTCAGTTTTCTCGTTTGAATTGTTTTACATTGTCCTATCGGGGCCTTTTATAGCTGACTATGCGGTATGGGCTTTGCTCATTGTTGAAGGCCGTACAGTGACCTATAGTTGTTAATGTCTGTGTCATTTTGGTCTCTTGTGGAGAGTTGTCTCATTGGCAATCATACCACATCTTCTTTTTTATATTACAATACACCATGCTAAGTCAATATTTTCAAGCATGATAAATAATTATATATATAAAAGGTATTAGACATGTTTGATTGAATCAGACGAACAAAATTTGTACTTGATATGTAACCTGTCATTATAAAGGTACATACACGTACTTGTACCAATCATAAAAAAAGTGGAAAACTGATTATTTGTGTGAATTTTCTAAGGACAGACAGACAGACAGACAGACAGACAGACAGACATATATTTTCATATTAAAACAATTTAAAAAAAACAATATTTGACAGGCAAGAATCAATGACAACTAACAGACAGACAGACAGCATATTTTCATATAAAAACAATTTACAAAAAAATGACAACCGCTGTTTTTGTTAAATTCATTCCCAGTTTATACGAATAATAAGGAACAATTTAGAGCTTGACATAGATGATACATGTACTACAACTGTTATTGTAATATTGTAATACATATGAAGGATATATACATGTATATATATATATCACCAATGTTTTGATTAGGGAAACTTTTATCATTAGATTGACTTTCATATGTCCCATTTATGTATTTGATAGTAAATTACTTGAGCCCTTAGTTTACAAAATAATCTTGCAACATTATTAATCCAAAATTCTACTGAAATATAATGCCTAAAATAGAGTTTTGGTGCGTACATTTGTACATTGTATGTCATGTAGTTTGCAATGTAAGAGACAATTGATCAGCTTCGCCATGAGCGCATGTTGCCGTTTCAAAAATGAAAGTTCAATAACTTCTCAATGCCACATCTGACAGAATGATAGACCTACAGACAAAGTAATACCATAATAATTCCCGTTAACGGGTATAAAAAGTATTAACTATTGAAATATATGTACAATGTAAATTTACATGTGTTATTATATATCTTGCCAAGATGATATTCATGATATAAATATTTATGTACATACATTTCTCGTTTTTATGTAGATCAGACCGTTCCAAGTTTTCGTTTGAATGGTTTTGCACTTGTAAATTTTCGGGCCCTTTACAGCTTGCTGTTTTGTGTGAGCCAAGGCTCTGTGTTGAAGGCCGTACCTTGACCTACATATATAATGGTTTACTTTTATTAATTGTTATTTGGATGAATAGTTGTCTCTGACATTGGCACTAGTACCACATCTTTTTATATCTATATGACAGACGGTATAATATGTATTGTGACTGCAGGTAAGTTTTATACAACAAAGTATAGACTGTTCCTAGTGAGTGTTACCAAGAAAATCACCCCCTCTTCCTAGGAGTGATTTTCTTATAAATTAGGTTCGTCACAGACAATTGAGTTGTATTTGTAATCCCAAACTGTAAAAGGTTTACAGCTGCAGTTAAATTTCTTTATAATTATAGATATTGTATATGTTATATCACTAGTTTCGGCCCTTAACAGAAATTTCCACTGGGAAGTTACATGGACTCACAATACAGTCATCCAGGGGGGATGGGGGGGGGTTACTTTTATATGAACGGACCCCCCTTTTGCAACCCCCTGGCTATGTTGGGTATGTGTCGGCTGACCCTTCTTTAGCTCTTAATAAAAGATATGCAGCCAATGATTTATTTGTTGTATTTTATATATTATTATTATTTACCTGATGTACATGCTGTATGCTTCTGTTCAGTTTTTTGTACGGAAGTTCAAGACCTGCTTTAAACTTGACGTTCGTTGTGGTCATAATAGCAACAGCAAACTAAATTCCTTTTCCACTTAGCCTCAATATTATCTCTTGGTGTCAGCTCTACGTTTCTGCAATATCTCATTATCTGACACTCCGTGACAGGACATTTTCATGCAAACATGGCAAAGCTTCGAGCTGACAAAATGTGAGAAAACTCTTGACTTGTCTCTTTACATTGCAGCATTGACATCAATACAAAGTGTGATGTATCTTTATGCCACTCAAACAGTTTATGTAAGGTCCTACTATCACAAAAAGGCTTAGTTGCTAGTTTAAGTCTACATCTCATGATCTGAGCAGTTATACCTTCTTTATAGTAGTGTGGAGAACAATATAAAGGGAGATAACTCTTGATAACACTCATTCAGTGAAAGCTACAATATCTTATTTATTTATATGTTATACCTTTGCAAATTGTTTTATATGAATAAATTTTTTTAAAATGTTCAAAATTGAACATTTAAATTGATAATAACATCATGTTTTGTTTGATATATGCCCAAAATTGGTTTAGTAAAAAATGCGGGAAAAGGCTTGAGGTGGTGTTTTAGAACAAGAAATAAGGATATTTTTCCTAATTTGCCATTGGTGGATTTTTTATATTTTTTTAATCCAATAAAAATTTGTGGAAAGAAATTTATTTCATGTATTTCTGTCTTCACCTTTTCGAAAACCATTGACTTAAACTTGGCTAGTAAATGACTTATACAAAATAATGCATTAAAGAGAGCACCCTTTAAGTGTGCAAAAAAAAAAGAAAATGCTTTATAAATGCGTAATTTATTATCTTTTAAATATATTTCCACAATATAAATGGCTAGAACCCCAATAGAACTAATTTGGTGACTTTTAAAGTACTTTCAAATAAACATATACTTGAAGGAATTTTTGGCTAGTTTTGTCCAATTATGCAAATTAGCTTGTTACTAAAAATAGACACAATTCAGAGAAGTCTGAAATATATTTTCTGGTTTCCATTGAACCTAAGATATGAAAAAAATTTAAATTTAAATGATATTAAAAAACATAAAAAATTAACTGAAAGTGAAAGTGATACTTGCGAAGGAGAAATAACTGAAGAAGAATGCACAGAAGCTATATTTAAAATGAAATTAAACCGTGCCCCAGGATTAGATGGACTAAATGTTGAATTTTACAGAAAGTTTTGGGTAGAATTAAAAACTTTAATAGTATCAACATTTAACTATTGCTATTCTAAAGGACAATTGTCCAACACACAAAAAATAGGCGTTATATCACTTATTTATAAAAAAAATGACCCATTGTCACTTGATAATTATCGACCGATAACACTTTTGAATTATGATGTTAAACTTCTAGCATATGCCTTGGCACAAAGACTTAAACCCCTACTTCATAAACTGGTACATTCTGATCAAAAAGGATATATAAAAAATAGGTACATTGGTTTCAACATTAGACAGATACAAGATGCTATTGACTATTCAGAAAATCTCAAAATAGATGGAGCTGTCTTATTTCTAGATTTTAGCAAAGCTTTTGACTCCCTTGAGTGGATCTTTATGTTTGAAACACTAAAAAAGTTTGGTTTTAAAGAAAGTTTTTTAAAATGGATTCAACTAATGTATTCAGATATTAAGGGATGTATAACTAATAATGGCTGGGTTTCAAGTCGTTTTAAAGCATTCCGTGGTATTAAACAAGGCTGTCCGCTTTCTTCGTTACTTTTTGTTCTTGCCGTAGAAATAATGGCTATAAAAATTAGAGAAAATAAAAATATTAAAGGATTAGAAATTAAGCTAGAAAGCAGCACCAATACACTAAAAATATGTCAACAAGCAGACGATACCACTCTGTTCCTACATTCTAAACAGGACATTACAATTGCATTAAATTTAATTGAAACATTTGGTAACTTTTCTGGCCTTAAACTTAATAGAACTAAAACTGAAGGAATATGGCTTGGCAAATTAAAGCACTGCAAAGAAAAATATGAGAATATTAATTGGAGTAATAAACCTATCAAAAGTTTAGGAATTTATTTTGGACACAACAGATTAGAATGTCAAAATCTTAATATTGAAAAACAAATATTGAAATGTGAAAAAATAATAGCTAACTGGAAGAAAAGAAAACTAAGTATATTAGGAAGAATAGTAGTAACTAAATCTTTAATTTTACCAAACTTAACATATATAGCATCAAATACTGTAATACCAAAAGATTCGCTACAAAAATTTAAAACCCTCATATATAATTTTATATGGAATGGTAAAAGAGACAAAATTAAAAGATCAACTCTTTCAACAGAGTACAAAAAAGGGGGACTTAAAATGATAGACATCGATAATTTTATAAAATCCATACACATAGGCTGGATAACAAAATTATTTAATACTGAAACAGACAATTGGACAGTTATACCAAGATATTATTTAAATAAATTTGGTAATAACTTGATAATATTTCTAATGAATCTGAAAAATATAAATGATCTAGATAAATCAATTTTCAAGAGTGTTCCAGAATTTTACCAAGAATTAATTAAAACTTGGATAAGTGTTAAAGGAGGTGGGTCATCATACCCACATGACTTTCTACAAATAAGAAAACAATTTCTATGGGGAAATAACTTTATCAGACTAAATGGAAAATGTTTATTCTTTGAAGAGTGGGTAAAAATCAATTTGTATTTCATAAATGATATCATAGATGATAGAGGTCAAATTTCAGAAACATATATACTTTCTAAACTAAAAAACAAACAAGATTGGATCAGGCAGATATCTTGCATTAAAAAAGCTATACCAAATCAATGGCTTACAATAATAAATCAAGATAATTCAATTAAAACTAAAGTTAATATTCATAATACTATAAATAGTCTAAAAATCATGCTTAATCAAGAAATCAATTATAAAATGAGTACAAAACAAATTTATAACATTATTATAAATGAAAACAAACTGGACAAACCTATAGGAGTTATAATGTGGGAAAAAATGTTTGCCAAAAACCTGTACTTCAAACTAGAAAATTGTTTCAACTTCATTTTTAACTACTTACCTGACAATAAATTGAAAATGTTTAGATGGAAATTAATTCACTTTATACTTCCATGCAATGATTTATTAGTTAAATGGAAAATACTCACAAATAATAAATGTAATCATTGCAGTATAAAAGAAGATTATGAACATTTTTATTTTTCTTGCAGTTACAACAGCAATTTTTTATCAAAAATATCCAACCTTCTTAAATTTATAGGTTTCAATGAAAGTATTCTTAATATAGAAAATCTTGTAGTAGGATATAAAATAAATGATGAAGCTTACTATGAAATTAACTTTCTTTTGACAGTAATATTTTTTTCTATCTACAAATCATATTACATCTCTGACTCAAAAAGAACAAAAATAGATATCTTTAAAATATTCAAGGCAGAAATAAAATCTATAGTTGAAATCAATAATATAATTAAAAGAAAAACCAGTAAATTGATTTTAAAAACCCTAAACTACATAAATGATCATAAATAATAACAAGGATTTGTACAAATATCCCTGAGATCACATGACCCAAGTATTAAGTCACATGACTTGAGCATGTCAGGTGACAATAATGTACTATAATACCACGTGTTAAAAAAAAAGATAATAATGTATCATTCAATATTGTATAATACACACTTTTTTGTCTTCTTTTTTACTTTATATTTTATGTGTTTATCTTTGACAACTATGTGTAGTGCACTCTGATGTCGTGTATAATCATGTTTACCCGAGTAGTTTAGATATATCAGTCTAAAATACAACAGGTTTCAAATAAGTTAACAGTTACACTTTTATTATGATTCAAAACATCACGAAAATTATGATCAACTTACCTTTTAAATTAGACAAACTGTCTAAGTATTGTGAATTAAATTTATCCAAATCACAAAGATGATGATGGCAAAACGATGCACATTTATCTAATATTAAAAAACACTATCGGACGGAAGTGAAATATTCTCCGGTAAACATGAAATCATTTAAAATATTGTAATGTAACATCAATTTACTTTTATTAGATATTCTCCCTGGATACCTTATAACTAATATATCAGGGATACTTAGTGCAATGCTGTACACTAAGTAAATTGTTAACAGCAATAGAGTGCAATAAAGAATATTATCCACGTTAAAAAAAAAAAAGATATGAAAAAAACTGCATTTGCTGGAAAAGTATTGACCAACCTCCTGGACGATTTTTCAAATTTTGCATGGTTTTCTGTGAGACAAGTTCTTAATTGGACAGTAGAATGCTTATGCTACATAAATATGGACTGTTTTTGACAATACAATGCATATATATCCGGTACTAGCACCATTAAGTTGTGCTAAATTACTGAAATCTTCACAATTCTAGCATTTTAGTTAAAATTTAGACGGTTTTCGTGTAAAACGAAAGTGGCCGCATTCGTGTTCATCCTTAATATTGAAATCTAAGTTGTATTTGATGATAATACATAACATATATAAAGGTTGAGGATGAACATGGATGCGGCCACTTCCATTTTTTCCAAAAACCATCTGAAAAGTGACATTTTTCGGCATATTTGGTAGATTTTTCATATTTGAGCTTGAATCGGATCGTTTTTAATGACGAAATTTGTTAAAATCTTTCCCGTAAACTAATTAATTCAAATAAAATAGACACTTAAGTATTTAAAAAGTGGTCAAAATCTTTCGTCAGATGAACCTGAAATTTGAGGCCAAAATCGGTCCTTACCGGACCTTCTCCTTGAAATAATGACAATTTAGACCATTTTGCACATCATATAAGAAAAATTTAGAAAAAAAAACGTATTGAAAGCTTGCGGTTATGTGACCTGACCAACATCGGCTATGATCCGGCCGATGAAAAAATCATAATTTCTTTCTTATTTTACTGAAATTGTTCAATTCTGATCCATAATTAGTAAGATATATCTTATAAATTCAGGAAAATATATTCTATGGTGGTTAAAAATCTTGACCTAGCTACTAAACGTATGTTGGCAGAGTCACAGGACATGCAGAGTCACAGGACAAAAAGACAGGAATGATCACTATATTTAAGAAAGAGATCTTGAAATATTTACATGTTATTATATATAATCATTTTATAGTTTAAGAGATAGTTCTAACTTCATTAAACTATAGATAAATTCAGATTTATTGATTTATCATCAAAATATTCCTTGACATCCTGAAGTCCAATTTAAGCCACTTTGAAAAGGTATCAAACCTTTTAAAGTAGTCCGTGAACATGTTTGATTCAGTATATTTTATGAAAATATTTAAAACTACCAAGAAATCATGCATGCAAGGGTCGGGCATACTTCAAGAAGTGTTTATTTGTTTATTTATTATGAGGGGTAAAAAAACTATCAAGTAAGATATACCCTGAATGAATGAATGATCTTTATTCTCATAAACCAAATACATAGTTACAGAGAAGATATTACAATAATATATATTACATATATAAGATATAGCATGTGTGAAATACAAATTAATATGATAAATATTTACACAAATGATAAATAAACACATAGTTGTATTAACCAGGAGGATATACTTTCACAGAAATAGATTTAATAAATCTACAAAGTTTCTCAAGCTCAACAATATTTTGGGTTGAATATACTTGTTTGAATTTGATAACATTTATATTTTTATTACAATATTGTGGTAAGTATTTGCATATTCCATCTTTGAAATAATTACATGACATGATATAATGGTATTCATCACCAATGTCAGCTGAGGCGCAAAGGTGACACAATCTTTCAGATCTTGGGATGTTGCGCCACCTTCCCGTCTCAATGGGCAAACGGTTATTCCCACATCTAAATTTACATAAGGTTATTAATAAATTAAATGGTAGTACTGATAAAAAGTGTACAAATTTAAAAACATTTTTGTACAATCTATAACACAGCCCCTTGGGCGAATTGTTCATTTCTGTTGACCATTCTTGAATGAACTGATCCCTAATCTTTGCTGAACACTCAATACAACCCAACGTTTCTCAAATAGGTTGTGACTTTGCCATATATTTGACATTCCACAGTCATCAAAAATTTTCTTTATATATAATATCCATTTACTATCATAACCATAGTTATTGAGATTTACATATAACAGGTTATATAATAAACATGATAGTTTGCTCTCTTTCCCTTCTTGTAAACGACGCCAGAAATTAATCATGCGTGACTTGACGGAAACTGAAATCGGGTATCTTCTCAATTCCCCATATATGTTTGCAAAAATGCAAACGAACTCTCTCAAGAATATCTAAATTTTCAAATCCCCATATCTCACACCCATAAGTTAGTATAGGAACAATAGCCTTATCAAACATATCGAGTTGGCACTCGATCGACAAGTTATTTAATCTGGATTTTTTTATTACAGCATACATTGCTTTAATCGCCTGGTCACGTAGATATTTTCTGGTGGAAAGAAATGAGCCACTTCTAGAAAAAATAATACCAAGATATTTATAGCTACTGACTATCTCAATTTCATTTCCATCTATATTAAATAACAAATTTCTAGGTATTCTACCTTTTGAAAATATCATAATTTTCGTTTTATTTATATTCATTTTCAATTTCCATTGTTTACAATATTCTGAAAATTTGTCCAACATACATTGTAAATCATGGCTAGATTCAGCAAGTAGCAATGTGTCATCAGCATACAATAACAGAAAAAATTTGAAATATACAAAAGTTCATTTTCAATATCTTTTGTTACAGACTGAATTCCTTCAATATTAGAATTTTCTAAAAATTCTTGTTTATCGTTTAGATACAAGGAGTAAGTAAAGGAGAAAGGTTTTCCCCTTGTCTAACTCCTGTTTCACAAGCAAAGACATCAGAAACTTCTGAATCATGAACAATTCTAGATTTGACATCATCATACATATTTTTTTAGAAATTTTCCGTTCACATGGTTTAATATCAGTTTGAAAAATATACTCAAGCATACATGGAAATAATTATTTACTGTTTTGAAAATATTAATAAAACAACGACATGAACTATTATGTGATTTTAATTACTGTCATCACAATCTTTATTGAATTATCAACTTATGTCACACCTTTTGTTTGTTACCTTATAATTTTTTTCAGACGTGTCAGATTATGACCGGTAATTAATATACAAAATATTCTGAATGAATGAATGAATGATCTTTATTCTCATCAAACCAAATACATAGTTACAGAGAAGATATTACAATGATATATATAACATATATAAGATATAGCATGTGTGAAATATCTATTAATATGATAAATATTGACACAAAAGATAAATAAACATATAGTTGTACTAACCAGGAGGATAGACTTTCACAGAAATAGATTTAATAAATCTACAAAGTTTCTCAGGCTCAACTGCAATATTTCTACAACTCGGTTTAATACAATATACCAATAAAAATTTCAAATAACGCGGTGGGCGTTTGCAGACCGAACGTTTTCACCAAGTTAGCTTCTTTCCCTTATTTTCTAAAAACTTTTAAATCATTCAATCTTAATGTGTGTTTTTTAATTATTATTATTAATTTCAACCAGGATTTCTATAGTAGGAACTATAAGGTCATTTCACGTTTTCACAATAAAAAAAAATCTAGATTTTTTTCATTAATTGATGTATTAAAAGATGATATCTTATTATATTTTAAATCTGACATAATTCCTTTTCAAAATTAAAAAGTGAATATATATATAGCATTTTTATTATTTGATCCTGTCCTTGTCGAGGTTTGTCCTGCCATTGTCAGTGTTGGTCAGGTCACATTACAGCAAGCTTTTAATACTTTTTTTCTATATAGTTCCTATCTTTATGTATAAAATGGTTAAATCTGATTATATCTCAAATTTCAGAAAAATATTTTTTAGAAATAAAAAGTAATTATAACAATTTCATCTGGTCCTGTCATTGTCGAGGTTGGTCCTGTCAGTCAGCGATGGTCATGTCACGTTTAAACTTTCTATATTTTTTTATAACATTTATTTTTCAAAATATGACATATTATTTTATATTTTAAATATGAGAGAATTCCTTTGAAAAATAAAAAAAGTTATTAGCGTTTTTATTTGGTCCTGTCATTATCAGAGTTGGTCATGTCACGTTTTCTAAAGTTTCTTACAATTTTAAATACTTTTTTTCTTAAATCTATTTATCAAATGATGTAATCTCATTATATTTCAAATTTCAGAAAGATATTTTAAGAAATAAAAGAGAAATTAGCAATTTTATTTGGTCCGGTCATTGTTGAGGTTGGTCATGTCAGTCAGCGATGGTCATGTCAAGTTTTCGAAAGTTTTTGAAAATAAATCTATATTTTTTATAACATTTTTGTTTCAAAATATGACATACCATTTTATATTTCAAATCTGAAATAATAAATCTGAAAAATAAAAAAGTTATTAGCATTTTTATTTGGTCCTGTCATTCTCGATGTTGGTCCTGTCATTATCAGAGTTGGTCATGTGACGTTCTCTAAAGTTTCTTACAAAACTTTTTAATCTTTTTTCTTAAATCTATTTATCAAATGATGAAATCTTATTATGTTTAAAATTTGAGATCAATCCTTTGAGAAATGAAAAAGTTATTAGCATTTTTCATTTGGTCCTGTCATTCGGTCCTGTCATTCGGTCCAGTCATTAGTGTAACCCAGGTTCCAGTCATTCATACATTGTATGTTGCCACATTCAGGAAACTACCAAAATGTATCAGAGACATGTATATGGTAGCAACCTGGATCTCTAAGTATCAAGATAAAAGCGATACAACTTTGAAAAGAGAAGTTTTTGTCTTATCTATAACACTAAAATAACGAGGTCCAATTTGTCAGCCGTCATCAGGTAAAAACGACAAATCAGAGAATTCAATTTTATATGTAGCCAATATAGGACAGACCCATTTGTTTTCCACATAATTAATGTTGCCAATAATTAACAAGTTCCGGGTCGAATCCGATACTGATACCAATAGTATATTCACTTGTTACCTTATCTGTACGTTCCGCATCTGACAGGCGCTCCACAAAACGGTGCAATTCGGATTTTGCTATATACACGGGTCATAATCACAGGGTTGACACTACTAAATTCAATCATTGTCAAATTGTTCCCTATTGTAGTATTTTAATCAGTAAGACTTTTTAAGATGACAATACGAATACTAAAATTATGGACTTAAAATAAGGCGTATAGGTACAGTTTTCAATTTATTAGCGGGCATGACGTAAACCAGCGAATCAAAGAATTCTTTATTTATAACCTAAAATAGGACAATGCTGTTGATTAAAAAATACTCCATTCCAGGATGTTTTGTTTTCCAAATAATTAATATTACCAATAATTGATAAGTTCCAGGTCGACGGGTTCAAACAGAAAGATTTTGAAAACAGAGAAAACTGTGCGTCTCATAATCGGCATGACTTTTTCAGATGACAATCCCAATACTAAGATAAGGCTTACGCATTGTTATATACTTTTGTTCAGTCACGGACGCGCGATATCACGGGTGTGTTCTAGTTTATATAGAAAAATACAAGCCAGCAGGTGGTGTGGCGCACAACGAATATTCGTCCGAAAACTGCTGATCTGTTCCAATATCAATCCACTTGTTCCCGATCAAAAGTTCAACCAATTTGAATTATATCAACTTTGTATTTATTATGTTTTGTATTTCACAAAGAAGCTTTTCCTAACGGGAATGATTGTGCATGATGTTCATATGATGAAATCATAATCTTTCATTCAGTTTAATTGAAGTCTGGAGCTGGCATGTCAGTTTACTGCTAGTAGTCTGTTGTTATTTATGTATTATTGTCATTTTGTTTATTTTCTTTGGTTACATCTTCTGACATCAGACTCGGACTTCTCTTGAACTGAACTTTAATGTGCGTATTGTTATGCGTTTACTTTTCTACATTGGTTAGAGGTATAGGGGGAGGGTTGAGATCTCACAAACATGTTTAACCCCGCCGCATTTTTGCGCCTGTCCCAAGTCAGGAGCCTCTGGCCTTTGTTAGTCTTGTATTATTTTAATTTTAGTTTCTTGTGTACTATTTGGAAATTAGTATGGCGTTCATTATCACTGGACTAGTATATAT
The DNA here is from genome assembly GCF_963676685.1 of Mytilus edulis. Taxonomy (NCBI): domain Eukaryota; kingdom Metazoa; phylum Mollusca; class Bivalvia; order Mytilida; family Mytilidae; genus Mytilus; species Mytilus edulis. Next base: position 11,505,282 of record NC_092353.1, read on the forward strand.
TTGTCTAGGGGCCAGCTGAAGGACGCCTCCGGGTGCGGGAATTTCTCGCTACATTGAACACCTGTTGGCGACCCTCTGCTGTTGTTTTTTACAAAAAATATGATACAACTGATTAACGTTAAAGTTTATCTCCCTACCTGATTAACACTGCTGATTTAATTTGTTGGTCAACTTGAGATTTAAATACACAAAGACAGAAAACTCAAGGATATATTTGTGACATATGAAATAATGTGGCGGTATAAGCTAGATTTTCACTCTCGCTTTGAATTCCTAGTTCTTTCTTTATACATTGGGAATAAATATGTGTTATCTTTAAAGCATATCATGCTTTGTCTTATGGGACAATACCATGTTTGTTGTGACACTTATTTTTAATATGAAATGATTTCCTTGTTCTTGCTTGGTACGATTTAACTATAAAAAGATAAAGGGGGCACAGTTGAATATACATCCAATCCGAATGGGATGTTCTGGACTTTGAAACATTTTAGAATCGTGTATTACCTGTTAAAACAATGTAACAGTATGTACACAATTGGTGAGTATCAGAAAATGGTAAAAAGTCATTTGACATAATGATGTCTTAATATAAGTAGATACACTTGCTGGAAATTTGAAAATAACGATTGAAGCTTTAATGTTTCTCCAGGACAATATATATGTATCTTTCGACGATAAAGTGTATCTAATGGTAGTATGTATTTCTATGGGCAGTAAATGTGGCCCTCTGATAGCATATTTATTCTTGTATTGCTATGAATCTCAGTTTCTGTAAAAATTAATAGAAACAGGTCATTGTTACATTTGGTATATACATTCAACAATATCTATCGTTATGTTGATGACATTTGTTCGTTAGATAATCCAGAGTTCTCTAAATATACTTCCGAAATTTACCCCAAGGAACGTTCGTTAAATAAATAAAACACAAATAGCAGTTCTTTCCTGTATTGATTTAGACATTTCAATATGTAAGAAACGACTCCATATGAAAATTTAGGAAAAAGAGACGATTTTTGTTCTGTTATTTTAATTTTTCTTTTTTGTAGACGGCGATATTCCTTTTATTTCTTCTTGCAGTGTTTATTTTTGTTCGTTTTGTCCTTTTGTGTAGAAGTAGTGAAATCATAGATTTTAACAAACGTAATCGCTACATCACTAGCAAATCATTAAGTCAGGGAATGCGGGTCATACATTTAATAAACTTTTACTAAATTCTTTAATAAATATGAGTATTTGATAACAGACGCTTGGTGTACATGTACCTATAGCAAAATATAAAAGTCGCAAAGTATAAAAAAACAGTATGCAATTCGAAACTTGTTAAAGAGACTAGTCGGCCAAACGTAACCAACATATATGCTATCAAGTAATCTTCTGAATTAAAGTGTTGCAATCAGATTGTTTTAATAGTTTATAATTTCTAAGAAACAGATAAAAGAGAGTAACAAAATCCTTTTTCTATAGCATGTATTTTAAAATATTACTAATACAATGGTAATTATCGGACAAATACTTAGCAACACGCGTTTGAAGATACATTGATATAGGAAGATGAGGTTTGAGTTTCAATGAGAGAACTCTCCATCAAAGTAACAATTTATAAAAGTAAACCATTATAGGTCAAGTTACGGTCTTCAACATGGAGCCATGGCTCACACCGAACAACAAGGTATAAAGGGCCCAAAAAAAAACTACTAGTGTTAAACATTCAAACGGGAAAATCAACGGTCTTACTGTATCTATGTAAAAACTAGAAACAAGAAACACTAATGAATCACATAACCAGACGACAACCACTGACCAAGATTGCTTACAACGACCTCTACCACTTGACCAAATCGAAAGATGTTTATAGTATTGTTTGCTGATGTAAATTATGTTGTTGAACTATCATGTGAATTATAATCTGCACATAAATATCATTTTTTGCAGTTAAATGTTACAGTACGGAGACGAAATGCAACGTGCAAAATAAAATGGTTGATTGCAGACATTTGAATATGACCATAGTACCTAGTAACCTACCAGTTTACGCAACTAGCATCAATTTAAGTAGAAACAGCATACAAATAGTTCTTGGTTTTACATTTCAGTATTTTAAAAATCTAACTGAACTTGATCTTAGTTCTAATTTGATACAATCTATTAACAAGAATGCTTTACATGGGTTGCATAGCTTACAAAGTTTACACCTGGATCACAATTTCTTACAAGTGTTACCAATTGGAATGTTTGAAAACCTGATTTGTTTGCAGCATCTTTGGATTGATCACAATAAACTACAATATAATCAGGATGAACAAATGACGGAGACGTCCAAGATGTCATCACTAAGGAGCCTTTATTTTGATATATATCCAGATTTCAAGTTTCCCAGCAAATGGTCAACATTAAGTAATTTGACTCACTTGGAGATTTTTGCTAGATCGGCAAAAGTGAAATTCAACAAGGAGATGTTCACTCACATTAAAAAAATACCAATAACTTTTTTGCACTTGGAGAAGGTGCCGTCCATATCGGAGGATTTTTTTGAACACTTTCCTAAATTAGATTCATTATCATTATGGCTAGGTCACGATTTACCTACAAATCCAATTGATCAAGTATTCAAATCTTTTGGGGTATTTAAAAGTAGGAATATGACAAATATTGAAATTGCATACAGTAGATTTGATAACGGGTTTATTCTAAACTGGAACAGATTGAAATATTTATGTTCAATATGCTTGAAACGACTAACATTGCATGATTTATATATTAAAGAAATATCCTTATATGCGATGCAAGTATTTTCGGTTCGAAGCACTTGTCTTGAGTACTTAGAGATTTCTAAAAATCTTTTATTGGACCAAGGGGGTTCTTTGTTTACCTTTGTGCAGAACTTTGAAAATTTAAAAGTTTTGAAAAGTATTGGTAATAAGCATCATTCGAGAGGTAAACGCTCACAAGCATCAATATTATTTAGTGTCACATTACCACAAACTCTTGAAGAGTTGTATATAGAAGATAACATAGATGACGATTTGGTTGATATTAAATTGATGAACGGTCATAATTTACGCGTGTTGAGCTTCAAGAACTGTAAATTCTGGTCATGCGAAGGTAGTTTCTCAGGAGTTATAAATGTAGAGTATTTTGATATGTCTGGATGGTCATGCGAAAAACTGTCAATCGACTTGTTATATGGTTTCCCAAATTTGCAGACATTGAAGGCCAGTGGGTCACTAGGAAAAGGATTTGCAAACATTGCTCGAGCTGGGTCTTTCTTGAGTAAGAATCTGAAATTGCAAGATATTAATTTTTCATCTAATAGGATAAACAGTATACCAAATGGATTATTTTTGCACCCGTTTGAGCAGTTATCATCAGTAAACATGTCGTATAACAATCTCACAATATTTCCTAAATTTCATGCAAGTATTCAAGCACTAAAAAAAATTGATATGACTTTTAACGGTATTACACACTTCAATGATGAAGACATTGAACAAATTGAAAACCTTGGAGGAGTCGGTATACTCCTGAGAGGTAATCCCTTTCAATGTTCCTGTAAAACATTGCAGTTTTTAAAATGGTTAAGTGAGACAAACCAAGTACAGGATATCTTGCATCTCACCTGTGTAACTGATAAGGCTTCCCGTAGATTTATGTCTGAGGTTATTTCCAACCTAAAGACATTTGAGATTTCATGCAAAACAAAAATCTGGTTGGCGTTTGCTATATTTATAACCTCCATTGTCATAATTGCCACAATAACAACCGTTATAATTTTTCGATATAAATATGCTTTGGAGTACTTTTTATTGAGATTCAAAATGAAAATGAAAAAGTACAAAGAATTCAGACAAGAGTATACGTATGATGCTTTTATATCATACAGTCATACTGATTCGGAATGGGTTAAAGATTTCCATGACAATTTAAAGAGTATGGGATTCGAATTATGTCTGGACGCCAAAGACTTTATTGCTGGTTACGGTATAGCAGAAAATGTGGTCAATGCAATCGATTCAAGTAGAAAGGTTATATTCGTTATAACTGATAATTTCTTAAAGAGTACTTGGGGATCGTATGAAATGGAAATGACCCGTATGCATGCTTTTCAGAAGGGAAGAGAAGACATGGTGATTGTTGTCGTAAGGGATAATATCAAGGTAACAGATATGCCGGAAACAATGAAGAATATGTGGTTTAAAATTACATGTATCCAATGGCCAAACAATGACAACCTGCCATACAATACGGAGGAAATATTTTATGAAAAGATGAAAATGTCTCTGAAAATAAAGGAAGAAACTACTTTGCTATATTCCAGAAATTCAGCCGTATAAAAAGTTTGCCATCATTTCAGAACAATTATCAAATTAAGAAAAAAATCGTTGGTTGGTAGAAATGATATGTTTTTATAGATGTGATAAGAACCATGACACAAGGAAAAGCAGGAGGAGAGCATATCCTCAGGCTATGATTTGTATATAAATGTGGTCTTATTCTTAATACAACTGTTACGTAACGGTTATATATGTAGCCTGACCATTTTCTCTTATGCTTGTAAGCGTATCACATACTTGTTTTCCTTTTGATTGTGTTATAAATCATTTTTATATTTTTTGCACGGTCAAACTTTTAGTTGTGATTGTTCTTGTGGTTGATATTGCAGAAACACGTGTTGTACTCACAGAATATATTTGTTTTATTGTTGTTTGCTATTAATGTATATCAGAATCAGATATGTATCAAACATATGCTTGATTGATTGATGGTGTTAAACGCATTGTTTAGTTTTATTGATTATTTAGTGTCGGTCAGTTTCTAATCGTGGAGGAAACCAAAGTACACAGAGAGAACAATCGAATTTGTATCCTGTTTTTAGTGAGTGAACTTCTTATGCAAATTAGCTAACCAGTCCGCGACGCATATAAGATAAACATTCCTATCGATTATCGAAACCTGGTGTGCTGTTGTAAATTCATTTGAATGTGTCCGCTGTTATTCTGCGGTACACATGTAATAATGTACTGTTATATTATTCAGTTATGTACTTATGTGCTAAGTTCTCTTGTTTATACCGCATTCCTGTTACGTAGTGTGTCAATTAACCGATATGTTTAACATTGATATGTACGCGAGAGTTAACAAAACAACTAGGTGCAACCAACCATGTATCTTTAAAATGTAAAACATGGCAGTTGTTATCTATAGTCAGTTTCTATGTATTTTAGCGTTTATTTTTGTTGTAGCTCAATGTTTTAGTTGTTCCGGTTTTTTCCCTCTTTTATTGGACGTGTTTCCCTCGGTTTTAGCTTTTTACCCGAATATGTGTTTGCGTTTAAGACCATGTTATGTAAATTCACATGTTATATCATAAAAAATAAAACTATTTAAAAGAACTTATCATTTGGAAATAATGCCTAAAGTTACATCTAAATACTTATTATCAAATCTAAAAAAAAAAATGCTATTGTTGGCTGTTTTACAATTTAGCATTTAAAACAAGAAGTTTGAATATATTCAGTTAATTTGTTTGCACCATTTAGAATTATTTAACCAAGGAAAAATGGACGAAAGATTATTTTATGACATTAAAACTCAAAGGTCAAAAATTCACTGACAACGCCATAGTTAAAAATAAATAAGACCGATGGACAAACAATAGAAAACAAAACAAAACGTAGAAAACTAAAGACTCAGAAACACGAGCCCACAAACAGCTGGGATTGATCTCATGTGCTCTGAAAGGGTATGAACTGCTATTCCGTAGGAGGAACCAGACGTGTTGCTCATGGAAACAGGATCAGTAGTTAATACATTAAGAACATATCCGCTAGTATATGTTGAAAGGATATTCCACAACAGTGTACCAAATCTTCCTAAAACTTAATGATTTTAACTTGATCTTTTGCAACTATTGGTTTAAAAGCTTAAATCCTCTATCAAGGAATCATGATGGGAAATACAAACCCTTGAATATCGTTTCGACTCCATATATATGCAGGCGTTAATGAATTGTTGCTATATAGAAATGCAACAATTGAAAAATAAATAATGTCTTGTCATAAAATTTTGTTTTCAACCTACGCACATACTCAAATACCAGATGTAAGTCAAGACATGAGGCATATTTAACTGTATCTGTTGTATTCTTTGTATCAAGTTTGATGGCGTAGATGAGTTCAACGTAGTCAACAAATTAAAGCAGAAAGTAAGGTTAATGATTCTTCCTTCCTACCCAGTTCTTGAAAGAAGTCAGTCGCATACAAAGAAGAAGTCGGCAAAAATAGGGGAACAGTTTGTTTCTATTCGAATGGCAATTGTGTGTTCAAAACCACGTCCTCCAAACGTAACAAATATGTTGTTAATCAAGAAATGAATCATCTGTTTAATGACAGATTCAGAGAATTTGTTTATTTGAGTTAGAGTGATGATTTACAAAGTAGAACAAACAAGATAGTTGTATATATTTTGGCTATTGTTTTTATAAAACAAAGCAGAACCAACTCGTTCAATTTTACATAACGTTTGGAATGGGAAATATTTGCAAAGTGTAGAAACGTCACATGTTTTAATACTATTGCAAGATGAAAGAGCATTCTGAGAACGCATTTACTCTAAAAGATTTAAATTTTTTTTGATTATCCTCATCTGGTGCACACCAACTAATTTAATTAGTTCCACAAGGAATTTTAATACCTGTTTTGCTTGCTGATAAAATTGACGATAATAATTTAGAAAGAGGTTTCGTGGAAGACCAAGCGATATACTGTTGTTTGTAAAGACACTTTTACCGTTTAGGTAACCAATATAAAGATGGAAGACCAAGCAATATACTGTTGTTTGTAAAGACACTTTTGCAGTTTAGGTATCCAATAAAGAGATGGAATACCAAGCAATATACTGTTGTTTGTAAAGACACTTTTGCCGTTTAGGTATCCAATATAGAGATAGAGATGGAAGACCAAGCAATATACTGTTGTTTGTAAAGACACTTTTGCCGTTTAGGTATCCAATATAGAGATAGAGATGGAAGACCAAGCAATATATTCTTGTTTGTAAAGACACTTTGCAGTTTAGGTATCCAATACAGAGATGGAAGATCTAGTTGAAATTCTAACGAAACAAAGAACATGATATTTATCAAAGGGTTTTACCGTTCTTTAAATAAAAAAAAATGAAAATAAAATCAACTTCATGTTGAAGGTTTCGATTATAATCCAGTCATACGATACAACTTCGTATGAATTCGGAAGATTAAATAAGAGAAAAAAACTCATTGTAATGTAAATCAATTAAATGCAATTGGGGTAATCATTATAAATACAAGGAAGGACACAATAAAACTCCTTAAATTTCGCAATTGAACTTTTTGATAATGTTCATGTCGGAGTGTAAAGAAAAATCACGAAGCCACTGAACTCAAAAAAGGAAAAGTCAAATCGATGGGTCCCTAATCAAATGACAATGAGTCAAAAGCACAAACACATCAAACGAATGGAAATTAACTGTCATATTCCTGACTTGCATTTTTTATTAAATGTATTTCCGCATGTAGAAATGGTTGATTTAACCTGGTTTTATGGCTAGGTTAACATGACATCTGTATGTTACAGCCGACTTTAAGACTTGGTTTTTTCTCTAATTGTTGAAGGTTGTACGGATGCCTTTAATTATTGACATCCACATTATTTGAACTTTGATGGATAGTTGTTTCTTTGAAAATCATACAAAATGTACTTCGATCAACGCTTTAACACCCATATGAAATTACAAAAAGCACAAATTAATTTTTATGTGAGTATAAAGTAATTATTGTATGGCTAAACTGATTGGACAGACTAAACTGGTAAATGCCTTATCTTTTCCTTTAGATATATAACAAATGATAAAAACTGCTCACAGTTACTTTATTTGATCTATGGCTTACAGTTGTGTCATTGGCAATAGTACTACAACTCCGGTCTATTTCGTATATATCATTTGTTTAGCAGATTTTTTTTTTTTTTTTGGGAGGGAGGGAAATGTGTTTCACCATCTTAGGTTTGATAAGCAGAATACAAATAAGCAATGTATAAACAGATTTGTTTGTCTTTTAAAAAGAAAGAGTTTGGTATGAGGAAACGGACGAATTACTGTGCAATTTAACATGTACAATGAAATAACAAAAAAAAAACATTATTGAACGTAATACTTTCAAAGACGGTGAACAATACATGCATGGTGTCCTTTTGAACTTAAAAGAAAATCAAGGTAAACACTATCTAATTATATTAGAATAGTACTATACACAGAGAAGTTGATAGGCATGGGACATACATTGGTCTGCATACAAAACACTGATACTAGTATCTGCTCACTTAAATTTTCTCTCAATCATTTAGATTAAAGAATCATGAACATTATTAATATTATACTTCTTTGGATCGTAACAGCCTTAAAAGAAGGTAAATTAATTCATTTATTTTATTTATTAGATATAGGAAGATGTGGTGTGAGTGCCAATGAGACAACTCTCCATACAAATAACAATTTAAAAGGTAAACCATTATAGGTTAAAGTACGGCCTTCAACATATTTCCAGTGGATATTCAGTAGATCATTGATGACTGTTTAAGGTTTAGACCATGTACATTTCAACTGATATATGCGATGTCTTCAATAGTTTACAAAACACTTACACTTACACGTTTATCGTCATGTTTGATGATCAAATTAACACAATTTGTCTGTGTTTGTTGATTACGCAATGTTTGGTATTGTCTTTGCATTTTGTACGGTTAAATATATTTGTATTTATTTAAGCGGTTTTTATATGTGACTTACAAACAGGAGCTAGCAGTTTTTGTTTTACGATATATACTATTATAGATTGAAAATTTACAAATGTGTTATGTTCTACATTGGTCCATATCATAAGTTTTGAATTCTTAAAGGAGCACTAGCTATTAGATATGTAAAAGAAAAATTAAGAATGATTTATTTTTGTTTCAATCATTAATAAAAGACTTCAGACATGATCTTCTTTGGAAGAAAGATAAGAAGTTAGCAATATCCTCTTACTCTACATTCCGCTATATAGATGAGGTTCTTTCACTAAATAATTCAAAACTTGGTGACTATGTTGAACGCATCTATCCCATCGAACTTAAGATTAAGGAAACTACAAATACAGTTAAGTCGGCCTCATATCTTAACTTACAACTAGATATTTACAATGATAATCTGTTGAAAACAAATCTTTACGACAAAAGAGATGATTTCAGCTTTCCAATTGTGAACTTTCCATTTCTAAGTAGCAACATTCCAGCAGCACCTGCAAACGGGACATGGTAGATTGTGGTTTGTCATAATGTCGTCTAATCTTTTATTACCAAACGTGACTTATTCCCGATTGTGACTGTTTTGCTGAGTGTAAATTCGCATTACTATAAGACGTGTTACGGTACTTGTCTATCCCAAATTCATGTATTTAGTTTAAATGTTTAATGTTATATTTGTGATTCTCATCGGATTTTGTCAAATGTGTTGACGTCTTTTCTATTATATTTATGTGTTATGGAAAGAAAAATTAATCACCGCCTTCATTTATTAGATTTAATTTTGGTCAACGTAATCTGTACGATAATTTACGTTTCAAGTTGGATTCATAACAAACTGGACATATATATACTATAGTTAATTGCTATTAATAAGTATTGGAATATGCATTGTGTTTAAATGCAATATCAGTATTTAGTTCTATTATAATCATTAATCAATCCTAATTCTATGTTACTTTTGAGATATAGTTTTTCATATGCGACGTCATTTTTCTGCTGTTTCAGAAATTTCATAAATTCAAATGTGACGTATTTTTTGTGCCTTTTCGCCATCGTATGTGACGTCATTTTTTACTGCGTTGAGGCCTGGACTGAGTCGGGTGTGTCTATTCTGTGTTAGTCTTTGCATTATGTATTCGTGTTTGTTTTCTGTAATGAGTTAATACTTCAGTTTCATTATGTATATCTGTTATATTCATTTGATAACATTTACTGTTTGCAATAGCATTAATTGTTCTAAATAATAAGGATGTTCTTATCCGAAGCATAAACACATAGCCGTATTTGACACAACCTTTTTCAACTTTTGATCTTCAGTGCTGTACAACTTTGTACTTTTTTTCACTTTCGATCTTTTATATCTGGGCGTCACTGATGAGTCTTATGTGGACGAGGCGCGTTTTTTGCGTATTGAATTTTAAACCTGATGTTTTTTGTTATCCATTAATCATGTGTTTCTTTGTTTAATACGTTCTCCTATTTATTTGTTTTGTAGTCCTGTAATATTATGTTGTCATGTCAATGTTATATTTAACATACCCTTTAAAGTGCGAGGTTTGGCATGCCACAACACCAGGTTCAACCCACCATTTTTTCCTTTAAAAATGTCCTGTACACAGTCAGGAATATGGCCATTGTTATATTATTGTTCGTTTCTGTGTATGTTACATTTTAACGTTGCGTCGTTTGTTTTCTCTTATTTTTGAGTGTAATTTCACATTGCGATATGACGTGTCATGGTACTTGTCTATCCCAAATTCATGCATTTGGTTTTGATGTTATATTTGTTATTCTCGTGGGATTTTGTCTGATGCTTGGTCCGTTTCTGTGTGTGTTACATTTTAGTATTGTGTCGTTGTTCTCTTATATTTAATGCGTTTTCCTCGGTTTTAGTTAGTTAACCCGATTTTGTTTTTTGTCCATGGATTTATGAGTTTTGAACATTGGTATACTACTGTTACCTTTAATTATATATATCTCCCAATTGATACAATATTCCAGTGCTTGCATTTCTTATCATGATTTTCTGGATAGAGGGTTGCTGCTCAAAGGAAGCTATTAAACCAAGAGTTCCAAATGGGGAAGTTGAAATCAACCCTTCGTAAATTTTACGGACGCCATCACGAGTTGGTGGACCGTTATGGAATAACCGTTACACAAATTATATCGGATATTTCCTTACGTCGTTACTACAGTCCCCTTTCCTTTCATGAATGTGATCTACCGAATTAGACTATCTACTGGATTTGTTATCACATAAGCCACAAGACGGGTGCCACATATGGAGCATGATCTGCTTATCCTTCCGGAGCACCTGAGATCATCCCTAGTTTTTGGTGGGGTTCGTGTTGCTTATTCTTTTATTTTTATATCTTGTGTCATGTGTACTATTGTTTGTCTGTGTGTCTTTTTATTTTATTTTAAGCCATGGCGTTGTCAGTTTATTTTAGATTTATGAGTTTGACTGTCCTTTTGGTATCTTTCATCCCTCTGTTATACCAGTATGATTCAATTTATTCAAATTAAGTAAAACATTCAGAATGATCTATTTACTTGTGAATGAATAATTCGACCTCATTGAATCCGTATTCATGTGAACTAAAATATAACCCCTTAGCTAGAGATGGTTAACTCAATCATTGGTCATGCTAGGTTATTTATAGGGAAGGATGTTAACATTGAAATGGGAAACAAATGTAAGTCATTTCATTGACTGAGTCGATCCACAAAAAATCATTCTTATACAGGTAATAACGATACTTACGACATATTTGTAAGCCAAGGCCGTCACGATTAAATTACACACAAAGTGAAGCTACGCATTAGCGAGCCTATACCCTTCAAATTGTTTATTTCAAGGGTTTTATAACTTGAATAAATATTTTACCGGATTATGAATCAAATACGAGATTTTGAATCAAATCAATGAGCAAGTATTTGACAGGTAGTGCCGCGTTAACCAATACGAAAAGAGTTGTTACAAAATTTAATGTTCTTTTTGGTTTATCTGAAGGATTTTGATGAACTGTAATTATAATAAGGTTTGTAAAGATCTTTTATTTGTCTAGTATTTACATCAAAAATTATATCAATACTTATATTTTTGCAGCTAAAGGTAATAGCAATGAAACGAAATGCAACGTTCAAAACACCATTGTTGATTGTTGCAATTTAGCTTTCACCACAATACCCAGGCACCTACCAGTAATTGCGACTAATCTGAACTTAAGTAGAAACAGCATCAAAATAGTCAAAGGCTTTACCTTTCAGTCTTTGCGATACCTCACCGACCTTAATTTGGAAAGAAATGGTATACAGTTAATCGAGATAAATGCTTTTCATGGGTTAAATCGTCTACGGAGTCTACATCTCAGATCCAATTTTATAAAATTATTTCCCGACGACATGTTCGACAGACTGAATGGTTTGCAAGAGTTGTCAATTGACGGCAATAAACTACAATACTTACAAGATAATAAAATAACAAAAATAGTAGACATGTTAAAAATCATGTCATTGAGGAAATTTTCGTTTGACATATATCCATGTTTCAAATTTCCCAGTGAATGGGGTACGTTAGGTAAGTTGACAGATTAATGAATTTACGCTAGGTCAGCAAAAGTCCTATTCAACAAGGCAATGTTCGCTCATGTTAACGTGATGTCAATAATGTCTCTGTCCATAGATATTGTGCCGTTCATATCGGAATATTTTTTCGAACATTTTCATAAATTAGATTCATTAAAACTTTCGATAGGTAGTGATTTACCTAAAAATCCAATAGACCAAGTATACAAATCTTTTGGAGTTTTCCATGGAAGAAACATGACAAATATTAAAATAAGGATCAGCAGATTTGATAATGGGTTTAATTTAAATCACCGGAGAATGAAGTATTTATGGTCAATTTCTTTGAAACGACTAACTTTGAGTGACTTATATATTAGACACATATCTATATATGCGCTGCAAGTATTTTCTGTTCGAAGTACATGTCTTGAGTACCTGGAAATTTCCGATAATTCTATCATGGACGAAGGAGGTACTTTCATTTCACTTATTCAGAACTTTAAAAATTTGAAAGTTTTTAAATATATAAGTAATTGGCGTCGTTCGAGAAGTAAACGCTCGCCACCATCAAGATTTTATACATTTAAATTCATGTTGCCAAAAACTCTTAAAGAGCTGTATATAGAAGACAACATTGCGACCGATATGACTAATGTTGAAATTATAAACGGTCATATTCTTCGTGTGTTAAGCTTGAGGAACAATGTCATCTGGTCTTGTAAAGGTGGCTTTACAGGAACTATACATGTAGAGTATTTTGATATGTCTGGATGGACATGCAAAAGGCTGTCATTTAAATTATATATGGTTTTCCAAATTTGAAAGCGTTGAAAGCAATTGGGTCACGTCTAGGCCCTGGATTTGTCAACACTGCTGGAGCTGGGTCTTTTTTAAGTAAGAATCTGAGATTGCAAGATATTAATCTTTCGTCCAATATGATAAACAGTATACCAGATGGACTATTTGTGCGGCGGTTTCAGCAGTTATTATCAGTTAACATGTCGTATAACAACCTCACAATATTTCCTAAATTTCATGCAAGCATCAAAACATTAAAAATAATTGATTTGACATTTAACAGTATAACACATCTCAAAAACAAAGACATTAAACAAATTGAAAAGCTCAGAGAAGTTGACATATTCCTGAAAGGAAATCCCTTTCAATGTTCCTGTAAGACATTACAGTTTTTAAAGTTTTTAGGTCAATCCAAACGAGTACCGGATTTCTTAGATCTGACATGTGTAACTGAAAAGGCTTCTAGAAGGTTTATGTCTGAAGTTATTTCCAACCTTAAGACATTTGAGATTTCCTGCAAAATGAAATTCTGGTTGCCGTTTGCCGTGTCTATAACCTCCATCATCATACTTGCCATGATATTAACCGTCGTATTCTTTCGATATAAATATGCTGTTGAGTACTTTGTATTGCGATTTAAAATGAAAATGAGAAATTACAAAGAATTGAGGCAGCAGTATGCTTATGATGCTTTTATATCATACAGTCATGCAGATTCAGAATCTGTTAAAGATTTCTATGATATGGTAAATAGCACGGGCCTAGAACTTTGTCTGGACGCCAAGGACTTTATTGCTGGTAACAGTATAGCAGAAAATGTGATCAATGCAATCGATTCCAGTAGAAAGGTTATATTTATTATAACTCGTAATTTTCTAAAGAGTACTTGGGGTTCGTATGAAATGGAAATGACCCGTATGCATGCTTTTCAGAAGGGAAGAGAAGACATGGTGATTGTTGTTGTAAAGGATGAGATAAAGATAACAGATATGCCGGAAATATTAAAGAGAATGTGGTCTAAAATTACATGTATCCAATGGCCAAACGATGACAACCTGCCATACAATACGGAGGAAATATTTTATGAAAAGATTAAAATGTCTCTGAAAAAGAAGGAAGAAAGTACTTTACTGTTTTCTAGAAATTAAGTTGTATAGAGTGTTTTTCGTCATTTCCTAACAATACTTATATAAAAATTGCGAAACATTTCTTTGGTGAGTAGCAAATTCTGTTTATATAGATGTGATAAAAACAGTAATACAAGAGAGAGCGGAAAGTGGACAAACGCAGGCTTAAACTTGTTTATAGATGTAGTTGTATTCAAAATTCTACTTTGAAGTTTATCACACGGTTTAGATGTTGTCTTACAGTTTACTTGAATGCTCTTTAGCGTCTTTCAATGTTGTATTTATATTAATTGTGCTATAAATCTTGTCTGTTTTTTGAACGGTCAAAATTTTATCATAATTGGTCTCGTGATTGATATCGCAGAAACATGAGTTTTAATATTTGTTTGATTGTCGTTTGTCATTTGTGAATATTAGTATCAGAGATGTATCAAAGCTAACTGAACATATATAGGTAAATATGGATTGATAATTGTCTCATTGACAATCATACCAGATCTTCTTATATCTAAATAAGTACAGCATAATGTAAGGACAAACTAATAATAGCGTATGCTATGCTTAATTGATAAGTGGTTTTAAAGTATGTCATTGGCAGTTCTTGTTTTATCTTCCCGTAATAAATGGAAATGGTATTTAAATGTGCATATTAATATGATTACTTGTTACCTTATGCTTTTTTTAGAGCAACTCATTCGTTATTACAAAATGTTCAGTTTAAGATTGCTTGTAGGATTCTACCATTGTAGACGCTAGAAACTGGAGAACAATGTTCACAATTTTTAGAAATGTAATGTTGTATAAAATTGTTTGTTATCCATTATACGTTGATTAAATATTATGACAGTTTCTAACGTTTCAATGCATAAAAGTAATTTTGTGTGTGTCTAAGTATGTTATTAACACTAATACATGTAAACACATGCTCTGGCTATTCAACTTATATATATACATATGTTAAAATATTGCCCACAAAATAAAGCATGGTTGGTTAGACTTCTGAAATATATGTGTGTAGATGAGATTTAGTTTAACTAGATTTATACATTGCAACAACATTACTTACTGTTTGATGTTAGGTTCAAAAGGCATTATAAAGGTTTTTGGGGTGTTTACGGATGGGGTTTTATGGAACTATTTTAAGTTTGGCATTTAAATGTATTAGTATCGAAGATTGTTACAGTAACGTTGAATCGATGTTCATCACATCAGTTTCTTTGTTCCGGACCATATGAGTATTTGGACAATTTAGTTTTTTTGTTTT
This sequence comes from Mytilus edulis, assembly GCF_963676685.1. Taxonomy (NCBI): domain Eukaryota; kingdom Metazoa; phylum Mollusca; class Bivalvia; order Mytilida; family Mytilidae; genus Mytilus; species Mytilus edulis. The sequence goes on from NC_092353.1 coordinate 11,520,860, forward strand.
TTTGCTCTTTGTTGAAGGCCGTACGGTGACCTATAGTTCTTAATTTCTGTGTCATTTTGGTCTCTTGTGGAGAGTTGTAGCAACATGGCAATAATACCACATCTTCTTTTGTTTTGTAATTAATGAATTTTGTAAAAGATTTAACGACTGGAGAATTTCAGAAAAGGTATCAAAAGTTCACATGAATAATTTTAGCGCTTATCTGTATATTATGAACATTCATTACTATATAAATAAAGTGTATTTACTTTCAATTCAAAGTTTACTAATCGATCCATGGTGGTCATTGATATAGTATACAGACCCTCTATATTTAATAAACTCTGTGATCGCCGTGGATAGTTAACTTGAAAATGATAGCAGATAAAATTCTGAAAATACACTTTATTCGTAGTATATGTATGTTCAAAGTATACAGTTTGTTTATGTGTTACATATTTGTTTTTCGTTCATTTTTTGTACATAAATAAGGCCGCTAGTTTTCTCGTTTGCATTATTTTACATTGTCATTTCGGGGCCTTTTGAAGCTGAGCATGCGGTATGGGCTTTGCTCTTTGTTGAAGGCCGTACGGTGACCTATAGTTGTTAATTTCTGTGTCATTTTGGTCTCTTGTGGAGAGTTGTCGCAACATGGCAATCATACCACATCTTCTTTTTTTTTTGTAATCAATGAATTTTGTTAAAGATTTAACGACTGAAGAATTTCAGAAAATGTATCAAAAGTTCACATGAATAATGTTAGCGCTTATCTGTATATTATGAACATTCATTACTATATAAATAAAGTGTATTTACTTTCAATTCTAAGTTTACTAATCGATCCATGGTGGTCATTGATATAGTATACAGACCCTCTCTATTTAATAAACTCTGTGACCGCCGTGGATAGTTAATTTGAAAATGATAGCAGATACAATTCTGAAAATACACTTTATTCGTAGTATATGTATGTTCAAAGTATACAGAAAAACGCAAACCGGAAGTCTAATCTGACTTAAAATTTCGTCCAATGACGGGACAATATCCGGATGAGTTTTTTCTTGTTTTTCTCCCAAAATAACTCAATCTGAGTAATCATATAAATGGATGACAAATGCAACTATGCACTGTACCTATAGGACACAGAGGCGTGTTGATTAATTTATTGTGGAAAGAAGAGAAGCGACACCCAAAATGAGGTCTTCTCGTTTAATAGTATAGATATTTAACATTGCCATTAAAGTGCGAGGTTTGGCATGCCACAAAACCAGGTTCAGCCCACCATTTTTATCTTTAAAGATATCCTGTACCAAGTCAGGAAAATGTCCATCGTTATATTATAGTTCGTTTCTGTGTGTGTAACATTTTAACGTTGTGTTTCCGTTGTGTCGTTTGTTTTCTCTTAGATTTGAGTGTGAATTCACATTACTATAAGACGTGTCACGGTACTTTTTTATCCCAAAATCATGTATTTGGTTTTGATGTTACAATTGTTATTCTCATCGGATTTTGTTTAATGCTTCGTCCGCTTCTATGTGTGTTACATGTTAATGTTGTGTCGTTGTTCTCCTCTTATATTTAATGCGTTTCCCTCCGTTTGAGTTTGTTACCCAGATTTTGTTTTTTGTCCATAGATTTACGAGTTTTGAACAGCGGTATACTACTGTTGCCTTCATTTATCTATATTTTCATCATTGAAAAACGCTTAAAAATACCGATTTCATGTTTTTAATACACACGATAATGTATATCAAATTACATACCTAGTTTTTACTTTTACCACACATAATATACATATGGAAATTATCTTTTCTATTTCTGGTGAGAATTTTAATCTAAAGTTTAACATTTTAAATAATTGTGACTTTCCTTCTATATGATCAATGTTCTTATCACCTGTGTACACTGTGTGTAAACCACACCGGCAAAAATTGTTCGGACTCGATGGTATTTAACATTCGGCGCGATGACTGAACATTAATAGACAGAAGAATGACTGCACATCCTTATTTTTTTTTTATGATATCGAAGAATATATATACATATACAAATATTTTCTATTGTGAGATGCAATATTTTCTACAACCGTTCTATATTAACAGAGAAATAAGTAAAAATGCACGTCAAAAAGACGAATTGAGTGAACTTTGCCTCGAAATTGTTTAATTTCTCGGTAAATTGTTCACATTGTACGGAAAGAAAGGTACGGGAAGATAGATACTGACACAGAGATTGCAAGACCTGTCATTATGAACATCTCAGTACTTGTATTTCGGAGTATGGAACAAAAGAAATGGGTCATGTCAAAATGGAACTGGCCGATTTTGTCAATGTTTACCACCCAATTATGTTATAGATTTCACAATGCATAACCCGGTTTGGTATAATAAAAAAAATCATAATCGCATTACATTATAATTGATAATTTAACTTCAGCGTTAAAAAGGAGTTTTGTGGGTCGTTGGAAAACAAGTTCTTTCACATGGCAACGGCTTATTATTTATATGATCAGTCCCAGACTAAATAAATAATAAGCAAACACATGAATTACTACTCTTATAGAACACAAATAATTTTAATTTTACTTTGCATTCAAAATTTTTCAAAAGCAGAATAGATAAAAATGAAGGTTATAACGCAAATTGAGGTTAAAGCTCACAAATATGGGTTTTCTATATGAATTATGGAAAATATGTTTAAACTTGAAATTAGATTTTACGGTCTTAAAAATCGAAACACGCAATTGATATGTGATTTCCTCGCACAATAGGATGGGCAACTTTATAATCTAATCATTTTATTTATGTAATCTTTTCTATGATCGTTTAGAATAAATCTTCTTAAGGATAATCCCCTAAGGGTGACTGGGGAATAGAAATATGTTCTCTTGGTCTTCACCCGACCGGCAGTAGAACGCTTGCCGAAGTTGGGCGTCCGTTTAGCTGTGCGCGATGTATTAAGTTCGCAGTCATGTCCAGTCAAAATGGGGACGTTAAATCCGAAGTCTCGTGTAAAGAGAGTGCCACGCTCCTTGCACGTTAAGAACCCTTGCAACAACTCTTTGAGGGTCCGTAGATGGCCTGTTGCAAGGCAAATTTCTGTCCCTATCCAATATATCCTCATTTTCCAGTGGCAGTCCAAATTTCACCGACTATAATCTCAAATGGCCACTTTTATGACAAGACCTAGCTATTGTATTTATTGTGAACTTGTTCTCGTCCTAAATATACATGAAATATTTGCCACTGGACGTTAAACAACAAACAATCAAGCAATCTTAAGGATAAACATTGATAATAAAACAAATGTATATGCATGCATAATCGACATAGAAAATGAATGTGCATAGGAAGACAAGGATTACAACTACCAAGTATGGAACGCCGGAACTGTCTTATAGTGTAATTATTTAATGTGTTTTGTCGCTTTGCCTTTACGTCCTGTCATTGCTTCTTTATGTTATGTTCAGATCCCTTTCTTTCCTGACACGGCATCTCTGTGTTATGTCAAATTAGTAATTTGTTTGGTCAAACAATTGCATGATATGTCATTTCTAAACTTTGTTGTGTAAAATATGCATTACATTATGCTGTAACTACTATATATTCTGTGAATATTTCGAAACTTTATGATCAACCACCTTTACATTCTCTCATATTTTATCTATGTTGTGTCTATTCTTCTTTTACGAAAGTCAGTTAATAATTGCGTCCTGTCTCAAGTGTTATATTATTATGTCAAATGTTCTAAACGTTTTGTTTTGATACACCTTTGTTCTATGTAAATCTCATGATTTTATAGTCTTTTGGCGTTATGTTGTGTTTATACATATGTATCTCCAGTGAAAAACACAACACATCATGGTATAGGTCCTATGCGTTTTGCCGAACAATTGATACTCTCTGTGAGCATTCATTACGTCATGTGCAAATGCCTTTTACATTGTGTGCAAACAACTAATACGTTTTGTGCAAACCTCGTTTACCTAATGTGCAAACATCGTTCACCCTATATGTGCAAACATCGTTTACCTTATGTGCAAACACCTATTACGTTATGAGCAAATACCTATTAAGTTATGTATAAAAACTACATCATTATGTGCAAACACTTTTACGTTATGTGCAAATACCGCATAAATTATGTGCAAACACCATGTAAGTTATGTGCAAATGCCTATTACATTATGTTCAAACATATATTACGTTATGTGCAAACACCTATTACGTTATGTCCAAACACCTATTACGTTATGTGCAAACACCTATTACGTTCTGGTAAACGTTTTTTTGACACAGATTAAAACAAAACGCATCAATGATATGCATTTTGAAAATGAAGAAAATTAAAAGTTTGACCTTTCTAACAAACTGTGGATTTTTATAATTATATTGATTGGTGTAAAAATGCTATATACATACAATGTATCTAGTTTTATGGGAAATTATTTTGCTCTACTTTAAGAGTGTGCGTTATGCATCCATGCTTTGAAAATTTGTTCACTTTACTTGTTGAAAATTTTAACAAATATACAGACACGACTTTGGTTTCCAAGAGGTGCAACCGAAAGGAACAATACGATATAAAAAGGAAGATGTGGTACGAATGCCGATGTGACAACTCTTCACAAGAGACCAGGATTCTTTGTTATTACCCTCCCAGTAGAGTTTTCATTTAGCGAGAAACGTGTACTAGATTAATGCTACAAATGTAATGACGTCTCCCACGATGCATGTAGCAGCTAAGGAATCCTACAAAATGTTTAAGATTTTATTTTCGTTCATTTCCTTTAACAGTTGTGAATATTATTCTGAATAACCTTCCTAAGACTTATTATTTCCTCCGTCCCTGACAAGCCGTGTTGAGACGGGTGGGTGTCCTGAAAAGGGTGGTCAGGTGACCTGCCCCTCTTATCTGACAATTTTTTTTTTAAAAACTAACAGGGATGTTGGAAAAATTCGATCCGATTTTTGATCAGACAGGTAGAAGGGTGTAACAAAAGGATGCATTTTCTCTAAAAAAAAAACTATTTTTTTCATATTAAAAACTGCCTTATCCTGTAATCCACAAAAATGACGCATACACATATTTCTTTTGAATGAAAGGGTTATCAGCCTTGTTTTACCTGCACTGGCCATACTCGAAATTAAATCCCGCAACTTGAAACTCCAGATAATGACTTTCATTTATCCGTATTTGGTCCGGTAACTTTTCGAACCGTGTCATCTAGAACGATACAAAAAAATACATATTTTAGTAAATTGTTATTGTTTTCTTCTATTTTTTTTTATAAGTGATGTGCATATCGTTTCTTTTGTTGTCTATAAGAATGAATAAATAATTTCGTTGCTAAAATGGTCATCATAACATAATTTTCCCTTTGAATTTCAGAAAAAAAAATGACTATCTATAACAAATATGTGGTATGAATGCCAATGAGACAATTCTCCACGAGAGAGGATTTGCTGCACATCATTATTTTGAGAAATCTTATTTTAAAAAAATATAAAATTTCATACAAATATATTCTATTGGATCTAAATGTTATCATTCTAAAATATGTTTTGACAGTTGCCGTTAAATATTGCGATTTTTAGATATATCGGTCCCCCTTTACTCGGCTACTGTTAAAGCGAGACGTTATTATTTTTTATTAATAGCTAGCGAGGCATGAAGTTCATATGATTCAATCCAAATAATCCTCAATGTGCGGAAACAATCTTGAATTGATGCAATCTTGTTCGCCTTGAAATCGACGTAACATATTTAGTCAAAATTCTTTTAAAAAATCACCTATATATATAACGAAAAGAAAACTGTGACAGACTTTAACACGAAAGGGAAGGCTTAAATTCGTCTGTAATTTTCCTGCTACTGATTATAAGTTAAAAAATTTCACTTGTCATGTTTTTGTATTGTTGGAATTTCGGAACCCTCTTGTTCATCCGTTTCAAGCACCATGAAACAATTGCCAGCTAACTCCCAGTTTTAGAAATCTTTAAATGTGCAGTATGTCATTGATACGATTTGAGTTCTCAAAATGAATCAAGATAAAATAAGGATAATAAGACATTTGTAAAGAAATATAAAACCCTTGTTATGTTTTATTACTTTTTGAGAACATCTTTATGTTAAAGATATGAATCAAAGTACTGAAGTACTGAACATTGGATGACCGCAAGTTCTTGTGGACAGTCACAAGCACTTGTCTCAGAAAACCAAATCACATCTCTTTACCTGAAAGTGACGTTAAAGTACAGATATATATCTTTTCTGTTCGTGGATGATAAATTCAACCTCATCGTAGAAGTGATACAAATCAGTAAACTTTTTATTTTGTTATACATTATTTTAATATTTTTAAATTACAGTTACATGTATATATAATTTTCATCCATTTGTATATCATTCTATTGCACTATATTAATTATAGTGTTGTGCAGGTGCATGGTCGACACTCTTCTGTAATAATTCGATTTTTCTAATAGATTGAATTTGAGTGGGCATTCATATTTTCCAGCAAAACATTCAATGTCCCACGCAGATAGAGGGAGCAAAAACAGATAACTCTGCATGGGAGATTGCAAACGTTCTTGAGGTATCCTTTCGCATGCGGTAACACTTTTTCTGTAAATGTGTATAAATATTAAAGATTTTTACTTTATTTATGTTTCTAACGAGTTTAACGACATTTTCATATTATTAATTTATGTTCAAAAAAATATATTTTTAGGAGTATCCATTTGAAATGAATTAACAAGTGATAAGGAATGTAATTTTGCACTCGATAATGTCCGCATATTTTTTATTATCATGTTTATAGATCGGTTACAATCTCAAAACGAAGGTTACGTAATGGAAATTTAGGCGACAGCAATACACATGAATGCCCACACGGTCATCCGATGTAAAATGAATAGAGAAGTTGTTCATTGAGATATCATTAGATAAACAAACACACAGACCTATTTTTTTTCTTTTTGCTTTCTCATTCAATGGCCTGTGGCGGAACCAGAATTTTTGAAAATGATGGAGCTGCGTTTTTGGTTATATAAGCAGTTTGATTCATAGGGGGCTCGGGACTCAATTTTGCCAAACTCCCTGCTAATTCAAAAAAAAAAATACAAGATAAGAGGTTGCGAGAAAATATCTTCGTCCTCGGTCAATATAATCTGAATAGACGCATATATAATGTGTTGACCTTGTCAAAAGTCTATAATTCATCAATGTAATTCGGCGCCTTCCAAAATCATATGTTATGATTATGTATGCAAGATATGGCGACCTATGAAATGACCCGCTTGGTGTAGATGAAAGAGACCATTACATAAATAAGGCCGTTAGTGCTCTCGTTTGAATTGTTTTACATAATCTTTTCGGGGCCTTTTATTGTTGACTATGCGGTATGGGCTTTGTTCATTGTTATAGGCCGTACGGTATCCTAAAGTTGTCAATTTCTGTGTCATTTTGGTCTCTTGTGGAGAGGTGTCTCATTGGCAATCATACCACGTCTTCTCTTTTTTATATCAACTTATTTTCCGTTCACATTTTCCGTAAAGAAATAAGGTTGCATTTTGTTTTTTACATGTAGCTTTATTTTTTGCTTCGAATAACAGGGCAGAGCTTTTATTTCAGTCGATATACACGCCATCTTGAAATAATTATTTGTCACATATAAATTCTGTTTGGTTGCTTTATGATGTGGCTGATATTCAGCAACAACTATTGGCTTAAATGAGATAAATAATTACAGACTGTTCTCTTCTGAGGATATTAAGCCATCAAATGACGGAAAATTAACTATGTGTATTACATTTCAGATCAAATGTTATTAATTCATGGTCGTTTTATTATGCATATATTACACACTGAAATTGAAAATATCAATCATTGATACGTCTGTATTTGCATTGCTAATCTGCAATATGCACGATTTGTTTGCTAAAAAATGTTCCTGTACAATGTTTTCAAAAATGCATTAAATATATTTTATGACTTTCGTCAATCTAGGCACACCTCCAGAGAGACACACCTCGAGAATCGTGTCTATATATTTGTGAATATTTTAATTTTCAACAAGTAAAGTGAACAAAATATAAAAAGAATGGATGTTTAACGCACACTCTTTAAGTAGAACAAAAAACTAAATATGTATATAACATTTTTATATCAATCAATATATAAAATACTACATTTCCAAGACTAAATCAACAACCTGATGCACACATATTACCTTCAGTTCACATTCAGCATCCAATGGATATTACCTTGAAAAAGAATACAGCAAAGTAGTTCAGAGCTTTTTAGAAAGCTGAAACTTATAATTTTCTTAATTTTCAAAGTGTATATCACTGATGCGTTTTGTTTTAATCTGTGTCAAAAAAGCGTTTACCAGAACGTGTTGGCACATAACGTAATTGGTGTTTGTACATAACGTAATAGGTGTTTGCACCTAACGTAATAGATGTTTGGACATAATGTAATAGGCATTTGCACATAGCGTAATCGGTGTTTGCATATAATGTAAGCGGTATTTGCACATAACGTAATAGTGTTTGCACATAATGAGTTAGTTGTTATACATAACTTAATAGGTATTTTCACATAACGCAATAGGTGTTTGCACATAAGGTTAACTATGTTTGCACATAGGGTAGACGATGTTTGCACATAGGGGGAACGAGGTTTGCACAAAAGGTAAACGAGGTTTGCACAAAAGGCATAAGTTGTTTGCACATAATGTAAAAGGCATTTGCACATGACGTAATGAATGCTCACAGAGAGTATCAATTGTTCGACAAAACGCATAGGAACTATACCATGATGTGTTGTGTTTTTTCACTGGAGATACATATGTATAAACACAACATAACGCCAAAAGACTATAATATCATGAGGTTTACATAGAACAAAGGTGTATCAAAACAAAACCGTTAGAACATTCGGCATAACAATCACATTTGAGACAGGACACAATTTTTAACTGACTTACGTAAAAAAAGAATAGACACAACATAGATAAAATATGAGAGAATGTAAAGGTGGTTGATCATAAGGTTTCGAAGTATTCACAGAATATATAGTAGTTAAAGCATGATGTAATGCCTATTGTACACAACAAACTTTATCAATGACAAATCATACTACTGTATGACCAAACACATAACTAATTTGATATAACACAGAGATGCCGTGTCATGAAATACAGACATTTGCACATAACATAAATAAAAAACGACAGGATGTAAAGACAAAGCGACAGAACACATTAAATATTTACACTATAAGACAGTTCCGGCGTTCCATAACCATGCATTAAAATAAAATGTATTTATCACTAAGTGTAACTATACTACTATGTGTACATAAGTAAGAAATCAGAAACAGGGACACAGAAAAAATCGGATTATGTGAGTTTGATTATGTTTATTATAAACATTATCATTGATATTTTTAAACAAGCGAGACCAAGTGATTCGAATTCATAGCGTTTGGACTATTTGTATAAAGCTGCATATGTCAAAAGTTTGAAGGTTTTACTGCAACAAATACAAGTATGGAACACAGATCCAACGATTTTTTTTCTATTTGCCATATATCCATTGCCCTTGCCCTTGACCTCATTTCTATACTAAATGTCATTGGCCACATGACGATTCATGTGACCGTGAACTTATTTCCTTGATTAATTAGTAAATGTTAAGGGTTTTGTGTTGTTGGTTTTAATAATTATATTGTGTTCATGTCTGTCTGGCAGGATTCATTAGACCTCGACTTAAATGGTTCCAAAAACAATCGGTAAAGTTTCTGTGATATTTTTTGTTTATCTTACAGACCTTCAAAATAAATTGAATTGCGATAATTTAGGCATTTGTGACATGTCAGTGCGTACATTTAAGTATAAATATTATGGTGGGGTTTTCTTTGTTGTTGAAATAAAACCGCCAGTGAAGTTGTTTGCTATGTCCGATCAAATTATATCGTTCGTGAAATTTAAAATTTTCAGTTGTTACACCTTTTTTTCAATTCAAGATCGGTGCAATTTTGTTTGGAATGTTTGGTTGCTTTTAGCTCACTTGACCCAACAGGAAAAGTCATTTTTTTCAACAATTTGCACCGGTCGACCGTCGTTTATTATCTTTCAATACAATTTTTTACATAAATAGTCACATCAAAAATTACTAGGCTGCATTTAACAAACCTTATAAAAAATCACGTGTCTTTTTTAATTATAATTAGTGTATATAGTTTAAAAGTTCACTGTGACCCCGCTTGTCAACCAAGACTGCCGTCATGGCTAAAAAAATAAACATCGGGGGAAATGCAAGTGCGTGATGTTAATTTTTTAAAAACAGCCATAGACATACAAAATTCGAAAGGGCCAGATGATTATCTTCACAATGTTGAGCTCAACCATTTGTCCATTTACTTCAAAATGTTCACATTACTTCTTAAAGGAGTTAATGCATTGCCCTTAAATGACGAATTTGGAATTCTTTTTAACAATGTCTATCTATTATTTTCATATAAAAGTGATATAGCAAAAATGATATGAGAAGACAAGATATACAAATAAGTCGACTTGGCTGATATCCTTATAAAACTTATTGACCTTAGATTTAGAGTTTTTTTTCCATTTCTTTGCGTTTTTACACGCCCGTTACAATTTTGACAGGACGTAGTCTTGTATACATCCGTCCGTTCGTTCGTTTATCCTTCTGTCCAGCGTAAAAATATCGCATCGTAACTTGAGAACAGCTTATCTAATTTTCATGAAACTTAACAACGTTATTTCTCATAATTGTTTAACGATTTGTAAACCTTTTAGTGAAAATCAAATGAAATCTTTTTGAGTTACAGGACATTGTAAGTAAAACAGGAGTGTGTTTTTTTAACATGTCGCGCCATATCTCAAAAACGATGTATCATTATTGGATCAAACTTTACACATTTCTTAGTTATATTAATCTTAACTTCTGCATCCTTTTTGGTGATGTTTTTTTTTTTTTTTTTGTACAACAAAAAAAGGGGGTCACATATTGCGATGCATCTCAAAACCTATATAAAAAAAATATCATAATGTTATAAAGTAATTGGATATCAGTGTTTGCTATTGAGTATTTATATTCCATTTAAAATTAGTTAGAAGATAAGTGAAATAAGGGATACGCCTTTCATTAGGAAAATGTGTATTACTATATATACATATGATTACCTTTGTCCAAAAGTGCCCGTTTAAAATAAATTTAAACACTTTACAATAAATATATATTCAAATTCTTTCGAAAGAAAATTTTCAGATCCGTGTTAATGTTTCTTTTCATAAATTGTTGGTTTAAAAACAATTAAAAAAAACGGGTGATATATATATATAGACGAAACCGGGTGATTGTGTAGTAAACAACATTGAAAAAACAGGTGTATTTTAATTTGACATGACCCATTTTTTTCGTTCCATACTCAGAAACACAAGTATTGAGATGTTCATAATGACAAGTCTTGCAATCTCCGTGTCAGTGTCTATCTTCTCGTACCTTTCTTTCCGTACTATGTGAACAATTTAACGAGAAATTAAACAATTTCGAGGCAAGTCATTTTGACGTGCATTTTTACTTATTTCTCCGTTAATATAGAACGGTTATAGAAAATAATGCATCTCACATTAGAAAATATTTGTATATGTATATATATTCTTCGATATCATAAAAAAATAAGAAAATAAGGAGAAACCTATCTTTCTTCTGTCTATTGATGTTCAGTCATTGTGCCGGATGTTAGATACCATCGAGTCCGAACAATTTCTGCCGGTGTGGTTTAGACACAGTGGTGTATGACGTAAGTAAAATATATGGGTATCCATGTTTGAAATCGACCGTTATCCGGCTAATCACATGTTTATGTCCGTCTTTCCTATAATTCAATTTATATAAATCAATACCATTGTTTTTTCATCAACGATTTTCGATACTCATAAAAGTTTTAATTGATATTCTTGTTAGTTCCAATATTATGTACTTCACATTACGTCATACTTTGTGTTTGTATAGGTATCGTTTAACTCGATTGTAATCGAAGCTTGAAGGAGCAACTAGGTCAATCTATGTTATTTTACTTTTTTTCTAAATCTCAGATGAAGATCTTCCTGTATAAGGGAAGAAAAGGGTATTATGTTGTAACTAAATTCCATTTCGTCTTTTGATACTACGATACACGCAACGTAATTAAATTTGAAAATTTATAATTTATTTTTGTTCACGCCTTCAGAATCAAATCAAAGCTGTAGTACTAAAATATATATACATTTTCAGTAAAATAATCAAAAATAAATAATAATAACGATATTTGGTCTCATTATTATGGATTTATTACCTCTTACCGATGGCTGATAAAGAACATAATTGATTTGTTTAACAGTATATTTTCATTTAATATTTGAAACTTTTTTTTCTATTTCGCAAAAACAATTCATTAATGATCATTAATTTTTAACTTTTTTGATGTGCCTTGTTAATATTTCAATATGTTTTATTACCAAGCTTTTGTTTTGCAAATACTATCTGTTTCAGGGTTTCTGACTCCATCATTAAGTTAATAAGCATAAATACAAAAAAAAAGATAGACAAAACTAAAAAATACAGCAACGAAAAACAAACAGTTCATATACTATAAAGGTTTGACACAGGCGGAACTGATAACTAAGTTTAAAAAGGGGTATACTCTCATCAGGTACGGAACCTAGATCTCTAAAATTAAACACTTTATGGAGTATTTAGCAACACTGAAAGCAGTTATTTGTACACTGAATACTATAAAAGATCTAAAATACGAATATGTAAACATCCCCACGCATATCTAGCCATGTCATATTTGTAAAAGTGGTGTAGTATGGATAAAATTACATGCTATTACTCTTTTTTATTTCGTATGTATAGTGTTAGGTCTGTTTGTAATAAAATAATATATTTTAGGTAAACCATAGTTAGTATTTAAACTTTAAATTTTAGTTGCAATAAAACATCAGGAAGTTGGAATTCATATAACAGGCATGTGACTGCATACACTTGAATAAGTAATTTTGTCACTAAAATAATCACACAAAAAATGAGTATGAACATCATAGGAGTTGGACTATTTTGGATCTTACTATCCTTAAAAGAAGGTCAGTTGTATATGTGTTTATATATAAGATTTCAATGTATAACTTGACAAATTTGTAAAAGGAACTCTGTTAAAGGCAAGAATTGTGCCTGCCAAAAAAAGGAAAATCACAAAAATACTGAACTCCGAGGACAATTCAACACGGAGAGTCCCTAATCAAATGGCAAAATCAAATGATAAAACACATCAAATGAATAAATTACAACTGTCATATTTCTGACTTGGTACAGGCTTTTTCAAATGTAGAAAATGGTGGATTGAACCTGGTTTTATAGTGCTAAACCTGTCACTTGTATGACAGTCGCATCAAATTCCGTTACTTTGCAAGTGATACTTAGTAGTACAGTTATTGTTGTTTTACTTAATTTAGTTAATTGTATGCGTTAAAAATACAAAAGTTGAATCCTAAGATTTATTGTACAAAAATATGTGCAACTGCTAACAAACTCTAAAATTAGAAATATGTCACCATCTTTATAGATAATGAATCATGCTAGCTTTTTTCTTATCTCTTATTATTTCCCCTATGAATGAGAAGATGTGGTATGATTGACATTAAAACAACTATCTACAAGATATAAAAATCACATATAGAGTGTATGACATCAATTAAAATATATAATGGAACAAATTGGCAAGATGATGAGTACAGTATGTTCCTATGATTCCACAGTTGTTGAAAAACACGTCCTCCATACGAAAACATCATGCTTTCAGTAAAGAAATCATACATAATCGTATACATCCTACAGAAAATTGTTCTGTTCAAATCAACAAACAAACGAATAAAAACCGTGTAAGACAAAGTAGAATGACATCCATACCCGATATTGTATGTAAGAAAAGCTACAAGAAAATCAATGATTTTATACTTTAAAGATGATGACAGATACACATGTCTCAATGTTAAACCCTCCACTCTTAATTGTTCACGATAAACAGTTATCTAACATGTTTTATTTATCATGAAATATATGGCATGTACGTTCAGATCAATATTTATTTACTCTTGCAGTTCAAAGTAAAAGAAATAAAACGGAATGTATCGTGCAAAATACAAATGTTGATTGCAGACTTGAGATTTCTTGCAAAACGAAGTTCTGGTTGCCATTTGCCGTGTCTATAACCTCAATTATCATATTTGCCATAATATTAACCGTCGTACTAGTTCGATATAGATATGCTGTTAAGGACTTTTTATTGAAATTTAAAATGAAAATGAGAAATTATAAAGAATTGAACAATGAATATACTTATGATGCTTTTATATCATATAGTCATAAAGATTCGGAATGGATTAAACAGTTCCATGACAAGATCAGCAGTATGGGCTTCGATTTATGTCTGGATGCCAAGGACTTTATTGCTGGTCTAGGTATTGCAGGAAATATTGTAAATGCAATAGAATCCAGCCGAAAGGTGGTATTTATTGTAACTCTAAATTTCTTAAAGAGTACTTGGGGATCGTATGAAATGGAAATGACCCGTATGCATGCATTTCAGAAGGGAAGAGAAGACATGGTGATTGTTGTTGTAAAGGATGAGATAAAGATATCCGATATGCCGGAAGTATTAAAAAATATGTGGTTCAAAATTACATGTATCAAATGGCCAAACGATGACAACTTGCCATACAATACGGAGGAAACATTTTATGAAAAGATGAAAATGTCTCTCCAAAGGACGGAGAATACTACTTTACTTTATTCTAGAAATTCAGTTGTATAAAGCCTTTGTCATTATTTCAGTAATAATAAATAATAATAAGTTTTATTTATATAAGTTGGAGTCAAGTCATACGTTTTGGATTAATAGTGATTAAAATATTTCAATGAGACTGAAGAATTATTTTTGTTGTTATGACAAATAATAATTTTACCTTGCGTAGCCGTGCGCAAAATGTATTTTTGTTTTGGTGGGGTTCGTGTTGTTTATTCTTTAGTTTTCTGTGTTGTGTCGTGTGTGCTATTGTTTGTCTATTTGTCTTTTTTATTTTTAGCCATGGCATTGTCAGTTTATTTTAGATTTATGAGTTTGACTGTCCCTTTGGTATCTTTCGTCCCTCTTTTAAGTTACCGCTCACATTCATCCAAGTTCTGATTAATGAATAGTCATGTATGAAAAGCATAAACATATAATTGTTTACTTTTATAAATTGTGACTTGGATGGAGAGTTGTCTTATTGACACTCATACCACATCTTCTGATATCTAATATCTTTGCTGACTGCTCTTGGTTGTTCTGCATTCCTTTCACTTAGTGTGTCCTTTTAGTGGTGGTTTAACATTAACATATAAGTGAGAGTTCGGCTAGCCATATAACCAGGTATAACCCACCATGTTTCCGTAAAAGGTCAAAATGTCGCAGATGTAACCTATAGTTTGCTTCTATATATTAGGGTTCATGGACATACCTCTCCTACGTGCACGTAGTGGAAGTCATTTTATTTTAGCTCTAATTTTAATAAACCTTTTGACCGGTAAATCAAATATATATTTTGGAAATTTATTGGTATTTTATTTTGAGATCATGAAGAGTATTTGTTTTTTCTTATCAAAAAGAAAACTTGTGCCTGTCCTAAGTCAGAAGCCTGTAATTCAGTGGTTGTCATTTGTGTATGTGTTACATATTTGTTTTTCGTTCATTTTCTTTACATAAATAAGGCCGTTAGTTTTCCCGTTTGAATTGTTTTACATTGTCTTATCGGGGTCTATGATAGCTGACTATGCGGTATGGGCTTTGCTCATTGTTGAAGGCCGTACGGTTACCTATAGTTGTTAATGTCTGTGTCATTTTGGTCTTTTGTGGATAGTTGTCTCATTGACAATCATACCACATCTTCTTTTTTATATGTAAAAATAGGTACGAATGATACCTTCAGGACAATCATAGTTCGAAAACACACTGACAACGCCATAGCTAAAAAATAAAATCAATAGAAAAACAGTAAAAAAAAAGAACGTAAAAAACTAAAGACTGAGCAACACGAACCCCGTAAAAGACTGGGGTGATCTCAGGTGCTCTGAAAGAGTATGCAATCCTTTTCAAAAGGCGGCACCAGAAGTGTTACTTATTTTAGTACAAACCTAGAAATAAGTCTTTTTTGGAAGATCGCATACGAGAAAGGGGAACTTGATTAATTTCGACATTAAGGAAGCTGGCTTGTCATGTTTTGGATTTTTTTGTCAGATTTTCGGAATCCTCTGGTTTTATCAATTTGAATGTCTTGACAAAATTTGCCCGGTGATCCCCATTTTTCCGTTTGTAAATCTTTTACATGTATAATGATAAGCCATCTGTAAAAGTTTTATAAAATTTTAATTACTTTTTAACAGTTTTTGATAACTTCAACTTGTCAATGATAAAGCTATGAAAAGTCAAGAATATTTTCCCGCCAAAATTTCATTGGCTAATATCTCGAAAACAAGCACGGTGACCTATATATTTTGTTTTGCTCTTTGGATTCCTTCATTAATCCCTTATCAATGTAAACTAGTGTTTTGAAAAGTTAATTACTTTGAAACCGAGAAGCGAACTCCTTTAAGAACATATCCGCTAGTATCTGTGAAATGGATTTCCACAACAGTCTACTAAATCTTCCGAAACTTCAGAAGGAAGAATTTTAACTTGGTCACTTGGATCGCTTGGTTTAATAGCTTCAATCATTTATCAAATTAAACATGATAGGAAATACAAACCCTGGAACAATCAAGTTTAAAAACAAGTATGTAACTGATGAATGGGGATTAAGCGAAAACAACGTCTTTGTCTGAACCAGATAAAAAGAAATGTTTATAGTACCTTACAAGATTTTGTAATTCTATATGCAGACGCTACTGGAATGTGGCTATATAGCAATGGAAAGTTCAAAATTTGAAAACAAAAATGACTTTTTATAAACTTTTGTTTTCAACCTACCCGCATGGTCAAATACCAGTCTAAGATGTAAGTCAAGTTATGAGACAGACTTTTTCAACTGATTTTTTATAGTTAGTTCTTTTGTTATACTGTTAAACCACTGTCCATGGTTAGGGGAGGATTGAGATCCCGCTGACATGTTAACCCCGCCACATTCTGTATGTAAGTGCCTGTCCAAAGTCAGAAGCCTGTAATTCAGTGCTTTCCGTTTGTTTATGTGTTACATATAAGTTTTTCGTTCAATTTTGTATATAAATAAGGCCGTTAGTTTTCTCGTTTGATTTTTCTTTTACATTGTAATTTCTGGGGCTATTATAGCTGACTATGCGGTATGAGCTTTGCTCAATGTTGAAGGCCTATAGTTGTTAATTTCTGTATCATTTTGGTCTCTTATGGAGAGTTGTCGCATTGGCAAACATACCACATCTTTTTTGTTTTGTATATACTAACAGTATCTGTTGCTTTATTTATATTAAATTTGATGGGATATATATATGTTCAACGTAGTAAACAAATTAAAGCGGAAAGTAAAATTAAAGGATTCTTTCTTCCTTAGCTGTTCCTATAAGATGTCAGCTTCATAAAAAAAAGTAACAAGTCTGAGAGAAGAGGGGCACAGTTTTGATTCTCGGAAATTGACGATTGTTTGTTTAAAAACACGTCCTCCAAACGTAACAAATATTGACTAGAGGTATAGGGGAGAGGTTGAGATCTCATAAACATGTTTAACCCCGCCGCATTTTACGCCTGTCCCAAGTCAGAAGCCTCTGGCCTTTGTTAGTCATGTATTATTTTCAATTATTGTTTCTTGTGTACTTGGAGTTTAGTATGGCGTTCATTATCACTGAACTAGTACATATTTATTTAGGGGCCAGCTGAAAGACGCCTCCAGGTGCGGGAATTTCTCGCTACATTGAAGACCTGTTGGTGACCTTCTGATGTTGTCTTTTCTATGGTCGGGTTGTTGTCTCTTTGACACATTCCCCATTTCCATTCTTAATTTTATTTTTATGTCAATCAAGAAATCAAGCATTTTGATTATGTCAGTTTCAGAGAATTTGTTTTTTGAATAGGAAGGAGGACAAGATAGTTGTATCTACGTAGGACAATTTTTATCAAACAAAGCAGAACCAACTCTTTCAATGTTTCATTAAGTTTGGAATGGGAATTACTTGTGTAAAGTGTTGAAAGGTCAAATGTTATAATAATATTGCAAGATTAAAGAGTCTTCTTAGAGCGTATGAACTATACAAAGTAAAGTCATTAAAATACTGAACTCCGAGGAAAATTCAAAACGGAAAGTCCCTAATCAAAAAGCAAACCCAAAAGCTTAAACACATCAAACGCATAGATAGCAACTATCATATTCTTGACTTGGTACATGCATTCTCTTATGCAGAAAATAGTGGATTGAACCTGATTTTATAGCTAGCAACACCTCTCATTTGTATGACAGTCGCATCAAATTCCATTACATTGAAAACAACGCGTTAACAATACAGACAGATATAGTAGGTACAAATCTCAAAAATATGGGTACAGCAGTCAACATCTTCATCTTAATCACTAAAAACACAAATAATGTAACAAAAAGGCACAAAATGGCATATAGTCCAAGCATATTAGCTTAGAATTAAAAGACAAGAATACACAAATTTAACATCGTACAATAACACAATGACAGGCTGTATAAGTACAGAGCGACGTTATGTGTGTATCAAAGAAACTTAAAAAGGCATATAGACAAAGCACACAGCAAAAATGAAAGACAAGCATGGTTTACAATAGCACAATAACGGGATCCATACATACAGAGCCACACTGTATGTATCACATTAACACCAAAAAGCTTTCAGACAAAGCATTTTAGCAAAAATTAACACAAATACGAGAATATCATTAACAATAACATTATGACAGGATGTACAAGTACCACAAGTATATTAATCATTTTTTTTTCTCAATAAAAACAAGTAAATAATTTGCAAAGATGCACAAAAAGGCATATAAAGAGGTTTCGTTGAAGACCAAGCAATATACCGTGTTTTGTAAGAGAAAGTACGCAATTTACGTATCCAATACAGTGCTGACGGATCAAGTTGCAATTACAACGAACAAAGAATAGACCTATGGTTATTCAATATTCCTCTTTAGTAAATGTCGAGGGGTATATGTTTAGTTTCCTAATGAATTATTATACCTGATTCATTTATCATGCAGTTTATCTAATGTTATGTTCACACAAGAACCTTGTTGTTTAGGGGGTTTACTTGCGTCGACAACACCATATTTGTCATGGAAGTAGGTCAAATGGTTTGCAACATTTTGTTTTTTTAAGATTGATGTAACATGGGCATAAATAGACTACAAGTTAATTCTGCTTATACATCCCTGACTTTTTTAAAATGACTTTCAGTATTCATGATAAAGGTATTACCACTTTGGACGAATATTATGTATAATATGGTATTATCGGTCTTTTAATCAAAGAAGGTGGACACTAAATCCACTTTATCTTAAAGGTTCCGATTACAATCGAGACATACGATACAGATTAAATATAATTAGAACTTCATATGAATGCGGAAGATTGAAATAGAGAACAAAACCATTGAAAAATACACCAATAAAATGCAAGTCGGGTATACATTATATACACGGGAAAGAACACAACTAGACTACTTACATTGCATTGTGTTCATATCGGTGTACAAAGTAAAATCACCAAAATATCGAACACCGAGGAAAACTTTAAATGGAGAGTCCCACAAAACCAGATTCTACCCACCATTTTTTCTTTACAAAATGCCCTGTACCAAGTTAGGAATATGGCTATTGTTATATCATAGTTCGTTTCTGTGTGTGTTACCTTTTAACGTTGTGTTTCGTTTTCGTGTGTGTTACCTTTTAACGTTGTGTTTCGTTTCTGTGTGTGTTTCCTTTTAACGTTGTGTTTCTTTTGTGTCGTTTTTTTCTCTTATTTTTTAGTGTGAATTCACATTATTATACGACGTGTCAAGGTACTTTTCTAACCCAAATTCATGTATTTATTTTTGATGTTATATTTGTTATTCTCATCAGATTTTGTCTAATGCTTAGTTCGTGTCTGTGTATGTTACATTTTAAAAATGTTGTGTCGTTTTTCTCCTCTTATATTTAATGCGTTTCCCTTGGTTTTTGTTTGTAACCCGAATTTGGTTTTTTTCTATCGATTTATGAGTTTTGAAGGTACATATAAACTAGAGGCTCTAAAGAGCCTGTGTCGCTCACCTTGGTCTATGTGAATATTAAACAAAGGAAGCAGATGGATTCATGACAAAATTGTGTTTTGGTGATGGTGATGTGTTTGTACATCTTACTTTACTAAACAGTCTTGCTGCTTACAATTATATCTATCTATAATGAACTTGGCCCAGTAGTTTCAGTGGAAAATGTTAAGGTTTATGTACCCTTCTGTAGCCATTTTTGTACGAATTTTTCAAACCTCAATTGTATCAAAACTAAAGATATAATAAATAACAGAGATAGGCCATTTAGTACATGTTCCAAGGGGAAACTTGATGCAAAGCATAATTTTCTAAGGGTACATAAACCTTAATAAAAATTTACAAATTTTATGAAAATTGTTAAAAGTTGACTATAAAGGACAATAACTCCTTAGAGGGTCAATTGACCATTTCGGTCATGTTGACTTATTTGTAAATCTTACTTTGCTGAACAGTATTGCTGTTTACAGTTTATCTCTATCTATGATAATATTCAAGATAATAACCAAAAACAGTAAAAATTCCTTGAAATTACCAATTCAGGGGCAGCAACCCAACTACCGGTTATCCGATTCATCTGAAAATTTCAAGGCAGATAGATCTTGACCTGATAACCAATTTTATCCCATGTCAGATTGCACTTAATGCTTTGTTTTTTTAATTATCAGCCAAAAACTGCATTTTACTCCTATGTTCTATTTTTAGCTGTGGGGGCCATTTTGGTAGGACATTTTTGAAACTAGATACCCAAATGATGATTGTGGCCACGTTTGGTTTAATTTGGCCCAGTTGTTTCAGAGGAGAAGATTTTTGTAAAAATTAACTAAGATTTACGAAAAATGGCTAAAAATTGAATATAAAGGGCAATAACTCCTAAAGGAGTCGACTGACAATTTCGGTCTTGTGATTTTTTTGTAGATCTTACTTTGCTGAACATTATTGCTGTTTACAGTTTATCTCTATGATAATATTCAAGATAATAACCAAAAACAGTAAAATTTCCTTAAAATTACCATTTCAGGGGCAGCAACCCAACAACAGGTTGTCCGATTCATCTGAAAATTTCAGGGCAGATAGATCTTGACCTGATAAACAATTTTACCGCGTGTAAGATTTGCTCTAAATGCTTTTGTTTTTGAGTTATAAGCCAAAAACTGCATTATACCCCTATGTTCTATTTTTAGCCATGGCGGCCATCTTGTTTGGTTGGCCGGGTCACCGGACACATTTGTTAAACAAGATACCCCAATGATGATTGTGGCCAAGTTTAATTTAATTTGGCCCAGTAGTTTCAGAGGAGAAGATTTTTGTAAAAATTAACGACGACGGACGACGACGGACGACGGACGCAAAGTGATGGTAAAAGCTCACTTGGCTCTTCGGGCCAGGTGAATTAAAAACTGCAAGTTTGGTGTACATCATATTCATCAGGAAGTAAAATAATCTTACTATTCAATTGAACCAGGAAGATCAGTTGAAGTAATTCAATACGAAATGACATAACATACGTAGCAAGTTAATTGTAGATTTAAGTTAAGAATATAAGCCTTATATCTTACTATAAAACACTGTTTAAGACTTCAAAAAAGGTAAAAAGAATCAAACAAACAACATGTTTTTTTTAAGATTTCTTCCTTCAAGTGAATTAATTGTTTTATTAATAAACTTTATTAGCATTATCCTCCATGTTTCCTCTTTCTGAGTAGTAAAGCCGTACATTGAACTATAATGGTTTACTTTTATAAATTGTTATTTGGGTGGAGAGTTATCTCATTGGCACTCATACCACATCTTCCTATATCAAATAACACATAAACAAAAGACAAAATTAATTACAGTTGAAAGTCAAAAAGCATCATTGCTTCATATGTACATTTGGATAGAGAGTTGTCTCATTGGCACTCATACCACATCTTCCTATACATATAAAGACACAGCGTATTGGTATCAGTAAATTTGCGTTCAGCATGGAAAACTTAATATATTTTCCCGTTAATACCTTGACATGCGTTTTGTGTCTCAAAATGACAAAAGACGATGATAGTCCAGCAATATTTTGGGACAATTGATCACTTTGTGGTAAAAGCATGAAACTTTGCACAGTGTTAGTTATGATGCTTATAAATATTTTTGGATATGGAGCCATCAAAAAAATTTCCACAATGGCCGCCAATTTCAAAATGGCCGCCAACAGTCATGAAGAAGAGTCTAAAAATATAGTATAATTTATCATTGGAAAATAAAAACACAAAACTTTGCATATTGCTAGTTATGATGATAATTAATCATTTCTGAATATGGAACACTCAAAAATAATTCCATAATGGCCGCCAATTTCAAAATGGTGGCCAACAGTCATGAGGCAGAGTCCAAAACTATGGCTTAATTTATCATTCGAAAATAAAAGCACAACACGTTGCATATTGCTAGTTATACATTTATATTGCTTATTATTCTTTTATGAATATGGAACAATAAAAAATAATGCCATAATGGCCGACAAATTCAAAATGGCCGCAAACAGTCATGATGCAGATCCACAAAAATGGTATAAATGATCATTTGAAAATTAAAGCACAAAACTGTGCATATTGCTTGCTATGATGCTTATTAATCTTTTATGAATATGGAACAATAAAAAATAATTCCATAATGGCCGACAAATTCAAAATGGTGGCCAACAGTCAAGAGGCAGAGTCCAAAAAATGGCTTAATTTATCATTCGAAAATAAAAGCACAACACTTTGCATATTGCTAGTTATACATTTATATTGCTTATTAATCTTTTATGAATATGGAACAATAAAAAATAATGCCATAATGGCCGACAAATTCAAAATGGCCGTCAAAAGTCTTATTATCAGAAACCATAAACATTCTTGCTTTCAAATATGACACTGGTCCTGCATTGGAGATAATCAATTGTTCAACATATCAAATGCAGCTATGTTTGTTTCGTACTGTTATTTTCGCATCAAATTAGGAATTTAAAGGAACCTTCCCAAAGTGATGTCAGGAAAATTCTGTACCCCAGTCATTGCTTTCTTTGGTCAGCACGATTCAGTTTGGACCCAACATTTAGGATCGTTTATATTCTCAGTCGACATTAACGAATAGCACAGCGCTTCTGATGTATAGATGTACAAAGAAACTATCAAACCGTCACATAAAAAGTAAAATCACAAAAATACTGAACTTATAGAAAAATCAACCTGGAAAGTTCATAATCATACGCTAAAATCAAATAACAAAACGCATCAAAAACGAATGGACAAGAACGGTCATAAAAGATCATGAACCTACAGTTTGTGCTTATTTGGGAATCGTAGTCCTCTGTAAGACTAGAAAACGTGATCTACATGAAGTAGATACTTTCTTCAAACTTGGACTAATTGTGTCCTACCACCGAGTGTAAGAAATTTCAACTTCCATGGCTTATGATCGTTATGTAAAAGACGGTATAGTTTGCCCTACCAATCTACTACAAAATATATTTACTTCATCTGCTGTAGACAATATTGATCACAATTCAATCAGTATATCGTCAAAAGATTCATTCGATGGTACAGGTATATCTTTATTCCAACATATTTCAGAAGATGTTCAAGGCGTTGTTCAAACATTTCTCCAATCTGAACCTATGTTGAAATGCCAGTCAAAGAGAGTTTTTCTTTTACCATTACCAAAGAGTTATTCTAATCTTCCACCAGCTGTACTAAGATTCAACGAACCAGATATCCCATTAGTTGAAGGAGAACTTTCAATTGATATGTCCTCATTCCCAGCTGCATTCAAAGGGAAACTCAAATGGCTGAAACATGTTTCAGAAAAATCAAGTGTTAAGGCTAAAGTGGGTACAAATATTTCATGGTCCGCCTATCATGCTGTAGTACTGCCAGATGCGAATAAATTACTAGCGGTGTCTTCCCTTCTACCTCTGTTTCATGAGCAAGCAAAATCTGTTGCATTGATACGACACTCATTGAACATTATTCGTAACGCTGTTTGAAAGCTAAATCCAGGCCAAACTCCAGTTGTTTCTTTTGACCAACCCCTTTTCACAATAACAAAACAAATATAATGAAACTGGCCTCAGATGTATGGCGAGGATCACTTTGTAATGATGCTCGGTGGCCTACACATAGAAATGGCTGCGTTCAAAGCATTTGGTAGTTGGTTTGAAGATAGTGAATGGACAAGTGTTTTAGAAAATGCGCAGGTTACATCACCAGGTACAGCTGATTCATCCCTAAAGGCTTCTCCTGTTACAACAACACGTAGAACACACCAAGTTACAGCATACACACTTTACCGTTTATTGTCAAACGCGTACTGCCAGTACAAAGATGTTTTGAGGTATGATGAAGTTATCTTAGAATTTGAAGAGTGGTGTTTGGAACTATCTAAACAATCTCCTCACTTTAAATTCTGGTATATAACTCTCAAATTTGAATTTACATTATTAATATTTATAAGGTCTATACGTGAGGCTAACTTTTTATTATATATTGAAGCTCTCTCAAAGATCATTCCTTGGTTCTTTGACTTGGATCACACCAACTATTCACGATGGCTGCCAATTCGTCTGCGTGATACGCTTCAGTTGCCAAAAAAGAATCCATAAACCAACAGAGCAATCCTTAGCGGCAACCCTTTTTGTCACCAAGACCGAGAAGAAATTTTCCTGTTTGGCTTTTAATCAAGCGGACGACCAAATAATGCGTATGTTAAAGCAGATTGTGGTGCTGTTGACGGAAAATCCAGATGAATGGTTGCTGGGCCTGAAGTGGCTAGTTTTGTAAATGAATTTGAAAATGTCACTGAATGCTTTGTATATACTAACGAATCTAATAAACCTCATCATGAACAAATATTATCCTTCCAAGAATCATTCCAAACAGACTGCAGATTGAATAGCTGTGGATAGGTTTTGGCACTAGGAAGAACTTACGATATATCCGTTCATGGACTGTGCCTTGCCCTAGGACCATTGAATCGAAAGTCTTTCCACTGTGTCATGCTTTTATCGGTTGTGACATAGCCTCAGCTTTTTTCTGTGAAAGGTAAGAAATCAGCTTGGGACACATGGTCCGTATATGAGGAGATTTCAGAAGCATTTTTAAAAGTAACGGTATGTTGTGCTTTTGTATGATCGGTCTAGTACAAATTATACGATGAATGAGTTAAGAAAATAGTTATTCACACAGAAGACAAGAACAATTGACAATATCCCTCCAACACGTGATGAACTTCAACATACGAAACGTACAGCTTACCAAGGTAGTGTTATTTTGGGAATAGTTTAGGTGCAAATCCAAGTATGCCATCACCAGATTTATTTGGTTGGCAAAGACTTGATGGTACTTGGGTACCATTCTTTTCTGTGCTTGCTGACACTTCAATGTCATGCCAAGATCTCATCCACTGTACAGTAAGAAATGATGTCGAGGAGCATGTAAATGCTTGAAAGCAGCATTAAATTGTACAGCATTATGCAACTACTCAACGGACTGTGAAACAACGGACTGTGATTGAGTCACTGTGCTTTATTTTGATTTTCCTGCACTTTGATCATATTGTCATTATAATTTTAATATATGTTAACTTTATGTTAAATAGCTACTTGGGAGTTTTTTTTTTTATTTCTTACCTTATTTCTGAAAAATAAATTCTCTTTGTAGAATTAAATACTGCATATGTTGTTTTTTTTTTTTTCATTTCAGGAAAATTGTTAAATTTTCTAGGGTTATTACCTGTAACTGTGGGAAAAAAAACTCGTCAAAGATGCCATTTTGAGTTGAATCGACCATTTTTATTTCATAGCTAATGTCACTTGTTACATTAAATAATAATATGTTTGTATATACGTGCTCCATTATTTTTTAATAATTTTTATACCATATTTAAAAAGAAACGTAAAATTTTGACATGTTAAACGGCGCCATTTTGAATATTGCCGCCATTTTGGAAATATAATCTATGCACGTATGTTTTGTTGATACACTGAAGGCCTTTATTTATATCCAATGACCAGTTTCACGGATTTGGTAACTTTCTATCACACAATGATGGTGTACACATACGAGTACTGTCAAACTTAGACATTTTGACGCGCCATTTTGAATTTGGACGCCATTTTGATGATTTCTTTATTATAAGTTTTACAAAAATAATAACTGACATATCTTAATTGTATTTCATTAAGTTTGTTACATCTTCTGAACTCATTAAAATTGAAAGTCTTCATCACATGAATGATGTTATACTTATGTCGGCCATCTTGAATTTAGCGGCCATATTGGATTTTTTTTTCGTGGCTCCATATCTGAATTTTGTCTATACCCCTTAATCTTTTATTATGCCAAGTTTCATGCTTTTACCATAAAGTGATCAATTATTCTGATATCCTCTGGACTATGAAGGAAGACTATGAAAGTATATTCTAAATGCAAAAATGTCTTTATAAGTTAATGTGTTGTTTCAAACTTTTGATTTAAATCAAACGTGTATTCCAATATATTCGATTTCAGTGTGGATTACAAAGACGATATGGTTATAGCAGCTTATAATGACAAGTTGTATAACGTAGTCAACTGATATGACTCCCTTATTTTTGCTGAGATTTATTTCCCATTAGGTAAATGGTAAAAATAAATAGTGAAGTCTGTACGGTTGATATCGAGGGAAAATATACACTATACACAATATAGTATTTCTCAAATTGATGCATTTAACTGCTTTCATCCACCTCATTTAAGCGTGGTGGGTAGCTGTCTCATTGTCAGGCATACCCTATTTCTATATTTTTATATAGATGAAATGAGTTTGTAAATTTTTATGATAACATATACAGGTTATCTATTGTACATTAGAAAATTCGAGCCGTTGCCTACAGTCAAGGTTTAGAACAAAATTTAAAAAAGAACTATGTTTTAACATTAATACTAGAAGTCTCCTATTAAAGTAATATGAAACTTCAAATTAAAAAAAAAAGGATGCATGTGTTTTCTATTTCTAAACGGCTAGGTTTTTTTTTATATTAAACTTATACTTTTGTCTGAAGAAATTCTTTAGTTTGACGAAATTGAGAAGACATTTACTTTTTTAAATTGTTGGCTTCCAGAAAACAATAAGCCCGCGTTTTGACTCGTAAAATCCGGTGATCGCAATACACAAGTGCGGAGGGGAATACAAAATTGGTAGAGAGAGTCATCAAACGTAAACATTGCTCCGTCATCGAAATAAACAATATATTATTGTAATTGTTAAACACGTGCTCACCTCAAAATCCACTCTTCTTTGTTGATTGTGTACAAAGGGTACAATTGGTAAACGTCGACTTCAAAACACAACCTTTAATGAGCTGTCATATTATCACACCGCGCTGAAGTAAGTCCATTATTCATAGTTCATTATTCAAAATTCAATAATGAATAATGAAATAGTTCACTATTCACTATTCAATGTTTTGAAAATGAATAATGAATAATGAAATAGTTTATGTTTCATTATTCAACTTGAAGCGGTAAATAGTGAAATAAAAATATAAAAAATTGACTGTGACACTATAGCTATATCCCGTATTTCTAAATTCGTCATTTTGGTGTTATCTAACAAATATTCAAATAAATAAAATAAATAAATAAAAAGCCTCTTTCAATTTTGATTTGATATATATATCTAGTTCCTAGTTTCGGAGGATAAACTAGTGGGTTTTTCTAACTATTTTTAACAGAAATTCCTTGGTTCAATGTATGGACGACCTGATTACCAAAACATATTTTTTTCAAAATTGAAATACTCTACGTGGTCTTTCTTTTTTTAAATTTTCACTGGACCTTTGCTATTTACATCATTTAATAAATAATGGATAAAACAAGTCGTTTGTGCCGCAATGACCATTAGAGGGGTTACGGAGGACCTAAATGCCAAAATACGCATGAAAATTAAGAAATAGCCAATTTTGAATAATGAAATGGATATTTTGAATAATGGAATGGACTGCTGCGACCCTTTAGCCCCTAAAAACAGATATACCTGATACCTCATTCGAAAGCTTATTACGAGAGGAACAAAATGTATATAGTGAATATGTTCCGCAACGAATATTAGAGTAGGAACGAAGGATTGAAATACCGAAATACGCTTGAACATTGATAATTAGCCAATTTTGAATAATGAAATATATATTTTGAATAATGGAATGGATTGTTCTGACCCCTTAGCCCCTAATTACAGAGATACCTTATACCTCATTTGCAAGCTAATTACGAGAGGAACAAAATGTATATAGTCAATATGTTCCTCAACGAATATTATAGGAGTCACGAAGGATTTAAATACTGAAATACGCTTGAACATTGAGCAATAGCTTATTTTGAATAATGGAATGGACTGCTGCAACCCTTCAGTCCTTAATAAAGGCAATATTTATACACCAAATTAAAGCTTATTGATAGAGGAATAACCTGAGTATAAATGATATGTGTCGCAATGACCATTATAGGGGTTACGGAGGACCTGAATGCAAAAATACGCATGAAAATTAAGAAATAGCCAATTTTGAATAATGAAATGGATATTTTGAATAATGGAATGGACTGCTGCGACCCTTTAGCCCCTAATAACAGATATACCTGATATCTCATTCGAAAGCTTATTACGAGAGGAACAACATGTTTATAGTCAATATGTTCCTCAACGAATATTAGAGGAGTAACGAAGGATTTAAATACTGAAATACGCTTGAACATTGAGAAATAGCTTATTTTGAATAATGGAATGGACTGCTGCAACCCTTCAGTCCTTAATCAAGGCAATATTTATACACCAAATTAAAGCTTATTGATAGAGAAATAAACTGAGTATAAATGATATGTGCCGCAATTACCATTAGGGGGGTTACGGAGGACCTAAATGCAAAAATACGCATGACAATTAAGAAATAGCCAATTTTGAATAATGAAATGGATATTTTGGATAATGGAATGGACTGCTGCGACCCTTTAGCCCCTAATAACAGATAGACCAGATACTTCATTTGAAAGCTTATTACGAGAGGAACAAAATGTATATACAACGAATATTAGAGTAGTAACGAAGGAGTTACCTGATATTTGTGAATGTCATATATAAATGTTGATATATGATGTTTTAACAGACAAAACAGAAATTCACTGTGCTTTTCGTCCAACCCATTTGTTCCACAATTCACAAAATGCAGACTTTATAAATCAGCTTATACTGAAGAAAAAAGATACTAGCGTTGTCCACTTACTTCAAGTTCCGCTATACATAATGCATAAAATTGAGAATGGAAATGGGGAATGTGTCAAAGAGACAACAACCCGACAAAATAAAAAACAACAGCAGAGGGTCACCAACAGGTCTTCAATGTAGCGAGAAATTCTGCATTCTTTTTATAACAGAAAGTTTATTCCCGAAAGTGAACATATTCATTTTTAATCGAACTTCAAATAAAAGAGGGACGAAAGATACCAGAGGGACTGTCAAACTCATAAATCGACAATAAACTGACAACGCCATGGCTAAAAATGAAAAGGACAAACAGACAAACAATAGTACACAAAACACAACATAGAAACTTGCGAATAAACAACACGAACCCCACCAAACACTTGGGGTGATCTCAGGTGCTCCGGAAAGGACAACAGATCCTGCTCCACATGTGGCACCCGTCGTGTTGCTTATGAGATAACAAATCCGGTAAATAGTCTAATTCGGTAGGTCACATTTGTTATATCAATCAGCGTTTTTTTTGGGGACAATATCAGAATTTAGTTGACCGTTTTGCTAAAAGTGTAAAAGTTTAAATAAAGGATCCCACATATACTCGTAGTTATGCTTATATAAATATGTTTTAACACATATACAAATGGTGGGCTATGTAGGTTGTATGTTAACTTAAGTTAACATTCGGGGGAATTAACACATTGTTAATTGTGAACTATCTATTTTTATCCATCAATAGTTGGTCATGTAAAATACATCTCTCTACATTCTGGGCCTGGATCTCCATCGTAAAGTGTTGCTGCCTAAAATGCAGGTATTGAACCAAGGTAAATCAAGAATGATTTTTCCAGCGTATTTAGGGGACAATATCAGAATTTAGTTGACCTTTTTGATAAAAGTGTAAAAATTCAAATGCTGTTTATAAATCTAAGTCATTTGGATATCTTGGATAGTTTTTATAATTTCAATCGTCCCGCATACCCTGATTTGAGACATGTACTCACTACATAACTCATCGTAGATACCAGGATTGACATGTCATATCATATCTATAGAATTATTGTATTGAATATACTTCAATGTATATGAATTTATTTGAGAGGAGAACTATCCACTCATAGTGTTTGATGATTACATGAACATAAAAGTAAGTTAAAAAGTTAGACATGATAAAGTACAGACTTTAATAAAGTCGTTATGTCAATAAAACGAGAACTTATTTTTATTCAATTTTAGTTTTTAACTTTGTATGAATAGAGGCACGACATTATCAGAAGATTTAATTAACAATTACGTTTAAATTTTGTTTGTATTGTTATGTTTAATGTTTATGTCAAACGATAATTTCTAAATAAAACAGACAAAAATAACCTTTTTGTAAGTCTATCAAGATCTAAATATAAATAACTGTTATTATGATGATGTGAATGTTATTTTTTATTGTGTGCTAGATGACTGCAATGAACAGATACTTATGTCAGTGTTTTGTTTGATATATAATACACATGATATAAATACCAACTTCCTGGTGTCTTATGTCTACCCAATGAAAAACTATGATCTAAGGCTTTACACCCTCAAACATTAAATGTTTATCAAAAAAGGAAACTATTAACTATAATTAAGTTGAAAGCGTACCACAGATTAAATAAAAAATATTGAAAGTTAAAAATCCCTCCGTTACACTAGTATTTTACTGCTAAATTTGATAAGATCATTCTCGTTTTAAATTTGTCAAAAGTCTGATCAAGATCCTGCGATTTGAGGCAAGGATCTGAACATTAATTGTAAAAACATTTATTTTATATAAATAACAGTTCTGATTAAGTCGTTTCTCTCCAAATTTGTCCCAATTGTCACATTCACAATCTTCCAGATTTCCCAAGATTTCTCCGGATCCTGCCAATTTCTCTTGACGCCGTTAATGTAGCGTTTACTTTTCTGCATTGGCTGGAGGTATAGGGGGAGGGTTGAGATCTCACAAACATGTTTAACCCCGCCGCATTTTTGCGCCTGTCCCAAGTCAGGAGCCTCTGGCCTTTGTTAGTCTTGAATTATTTTAACTTTAAGTTTCTTGTGTACAATTTGGAGCTTAGTATGGCGTTCATTATCACTGAACTATTATATATTTGTTTAGGGGCCAGCTGAAGGACGTCTCCGGGTGCGGGTATTTCTCTTTGCATTGAAGACCTGTTGGTGATATTCTGCTGTTGTCTTCTTTATGGTCGGGTTGTTGTCTCTTTGGCACATTCTCCATTTCCATTCTCAATTTTTATTCACAAATAAATGGACGAAAAAATCATTCTGCTAGCCTATCATTATGTCAACAAGGGCACTGCGATCCGGTAGAAATAGAAGATATATATAAGGGTGCAGGTCAGTATGACACATCGATGAGAGAGCTGAGAAAAAAATTCTCATAAGCTTTCATTAACTACAATTTGCTGCCCATATCACTGTACGATGAGTCCTGTCTCTATAGTCAAGCTCCGCATCACCAAATGAGAACTTGTTGGAGACCCGATCTTGATCCAGAACTGAAATTTGTCTGAAACATGAGAGATCTGGCATTCGATTAATTAAAGTTGTAATAACGTATTTCCCAATCCACTATCAATAAATATGTTTACACTAACATTATTGACGTTGTCAAAGTACTAACCGTGCAAAAATGAAATATTATCTTAACTCTGCAGCTGGATCTGTACATGTACCTTGGTAGATAAGAATGATCAAACTTTGTCGTCCATATGTTAAAATCTCTCACATCTTATATAAAGTAAAACAAAATAAAAATACTTAACTCCGAGGAAAATTCAGAAATGAAAGTATAAATATGTGTTAGGTTTTGTGTACTTGATGGTCATTTCCCGTTTAATATTATAAGTATACAAGATTAAACTTATACTAGTAGTTGAAATAGGAAAACAAGTTAATTTGTTTTATACTAATGACACAAATTACCAATCAGAACAATCGGCTGTGCTTGACTGACCTCTACGGACAATTTCTGATGAATTTGTTGGTCACAAGTGTTAACAAGTGCATTTATATAATGATAATTAATTAAACCTTTGTCGTGACAATCTATTCATTAACCGTGGAATCTTTTTCTAGAAGCAATGTTTCCTAAATCTGCAGCCGGAATGGACTCACTAAATTATATTCAATTGTTTCCTTTGTGTGCCTAATTCCAATGTCGTGTGTACATGTATGTGTAGCATAGGTTTAAAAAAAAAAAAAAAAAATTCTTCAACAAAAACTTTATACTCATGGTATCATAAAACCGAACTTACTATATTTACTAGGATACTTTGTGTCGCCATAATAACTCTAGGTACATAATATATTAAAGTTGAACATAATTTAGAACCAAAATTTCCAAAAGCATTTATCATATTTCCTTTTTCTTTTTCAATGTAACGTTCCACATTAGACTTAACACTGGTAATGTTTAACCTATATGCGCAACACGAAGGGTGTTATATATGAAAACAGATCTGCTTCATTTTCCGGTTCACTTTAGACTTTCATAATTCTAGCGTTTATGCGCAAAAGTACACACATGATAACAATATATCTTGTCTAGAGTTTTAGTTAAACGATGTCAAAATTATTTAGGAAATGATTGATTCAAGTTATATGTATTGTAGTGTTAACATGGGTAGGCATTATATTCGTGATTCTTTCTTCCCGAGTGATAATGAAGGCTAAAATAGCACGTATATAATGCCTATCCATGTTAAAACTACAATAAAGTATTGCCTGCATCAATTATTTCGATTCTGATTCAGACAATTAAGGTAATAGCTATGTCCGATGTATATAAGTGTACAGCGTTTTTGTAAGCTCTTCCATAAACCTCCTTTTTTGTTTGTAAAAAAGCAAACGACTGGCAATGTGATTTTTCTCAGGGAGGAGTTTGAAAAGCAAGCATGAACGGCTGTCATATCGAGGTCAAAAATGTCAATTTCCATTTGCAACACATTACAGTCCTAATAAATGAATTAGTAACAACATGAGCATCAGTTAAAAGATTGGAAGTGTTTTAATGTAATGAAATATATTAAATGCATGCCAATTTGATAAAATGTATTATTCGGCAGTAGTCAATAAACGCATGTGCAAACAAATTTTATTGGATTTAGAGCATAGGTTTATTCACAAAGCGAAAGAAGCACGTCGTAACATAATTTGAATTAAGGGATGTATATCCCTAATTCCTGGTACGGGGTTTGCGTAAGGTTTAGTTTGGTTTTATCAGTGTTTTATTGTTTGTATAGTAATTTGTATTTTCAATTATAAAACAAAACTCAAAATGGAACATTATTTGTCCACTTACGCATACAGTGCATTGAATTGGCATGGTCACTGTTAACGTTTTTCTTTTACTAATCAGCTGTATAAGATACTAATATGGAATCGATTGGGAAAGATGAATGTTTAAATTGGATTGTTATCTAGAATAGAATTCATTCTATATTACCTTTATCTCTTTAACAACATAAACTGGTAACCAGTCATGAAAAGCTTGATCCTGTCTACTACACACTTTAACTGCCTTTTTTACAATGTATCATCGAGAAGAGAGATGGTAAAATCAAAACCTAATACGTTGTTGGAGAGTATATTTCATCTTTGTTGAGGATGACAATTATAATGGGTTTCCTGCTCCTAGCTATGCATAACCTGAATGCTGCTGTTTGAATAGTACTTGCGCTTACATTAATCCACTTACTTGAATCAAACCATTTTTCAGTCCATAACTTAAGAAAAGTTGTCCATGGTTTATTGATCTACAAGCATTATTATTATTTTCAATGCTTATTCGTGTCGGCTTTGGATTCTTATACGCATGATAAGTCATTTATATGTCGAACAGTGTATGCTATTTTTGTAGAACAGAGACGAACGATACAAGAAAAAAACAATTCAACTCATGGGTGAAAAATAGACAGCACCATATCAAAAACAAAGGCAACAAAACTGACAGTACACAAATGCTTAATGTAGGAAATAGAAAATGGGCATTATTCATTTACGTTTTTTGATTGAGTTAAACCTGCCAATTGATATTTTACCGTGTGTTTTTCTATGGTGTGATGTCATGCTATTGTAATAGAAAAAGGGAGAAGGTTTGGATCCATTAAAACGTTTAATCCCGCTGCAAATGTTTGGACCTGTCCTAAGTCACGAATCTGATGTACAGTAGTTGTCGTTTGTTTATGTTATTTATACGTGTTTCTCGTTTCTCGTTTTTTTATATATATTAGACCGTTGGTTTTCCCGTTTGAATGGTTTTAAACTAGTAATTTTGGGGCTCTTTATAGCTTGTTGTTCGGTGTGAGCCAAGGCTCCGTGTTGAAGGCCGTACATTGACCTATAATGGTTTACTTTTTTTAAAATTGTTATTTGGATGGAGAGTTGTCTCATTGGCACTCACACCAAATCTTCCTATATCTAACCACGTACCCAGCAACAATCGGTTATGATTGCAGATAACCTAAAGCAAGCATCGATTTACTGACCCTGATAATTTAAATATTCTTGAATTTTTGTATCGCCTGATACAATGTATCTAATGTTCAACCTCTTCCAAAATATGGTGGTGCTTCGCTTCTATTCCATTGAAATCCACCTTTAAAACCTTTAATCGTTTACATAACATTCCAATAAGTCATTAAATAACATGCATGTCGTCTAAGCGGTCTTTAGTCATAGTATGTTTTGGGTGTTTGAAATGTACAGATATGAAATCGCAACCACTTCCATTTTTTTTCAGGTTCCCGCATAATTTCTCGCAATTTATCATGATTTCGTTTGTTTGAGTTATGGAAGTCGTGAAATCCTTTAGCATTCCACGTTGTATTTATTTTGACAACATCTACACTGTAATTGAAATCATCAGGATCAACATTTTGTCGTTGTGAAATATTTTCCGTGACTTAGTTTTGATTTCAAAGGCATTTCGAGAAATTTACAAACATCTATGGAATAGACTTGAGCCGATGTGAAAGAAATATTTACTTGTATCGCTTTAACGCAAAGCTGCGACATTTGATACTAAAGAACAAAATCACCTCAACCTACATTGTGACTTTTAATCAAAGCATGCTCCATTCTAAAATCACTATTTGCTGATCTAGTGAAATTTTCTTATTTTCATTTCTTTCAACTCCTTGGTTTATTAAAATTTTCTTGTCGTCAACTTTTAGATTATCTTGCATGATGTGTCAATGCTTGAATACAAACAGTTGCTCCCCAATTAGAAGGTGTTCCATTAGTAAAAAAGATTGCAATGATTCGTCTGTCCGAATTAATATATATGAAAACTATTTGGTTCACAATGTTCATGGTATATTCATCAGAATTTGATTCTGAAACTAAAAAAATAATAAAATGCAATTTTTTTTTGCTTTTGATATTATAAAATTAATGAAGATTGTAAAAATACAGTTCAATGGAATAGCACTGATATGCTATTCTCGTCGTTTCTCCAAATATGATTGTTCTGTAACGCTGACATCTTACATGTACTGAAAACAATTTACCTTAACGAAGACAAAGTCAACGTTAAAGTCTTAAACTAAGCTTATACTCTTAAAGAACACAGACACCAATATAGATAAATATACAGAAAATGGCGAAATTGTTTGAATGGGTTGATAACGGTACCAACGATTCTGAACAAATAAACTCTCATTTCGACAAGTTAGTTAGTGATGCTTTAAAATATTTGAATAGACAAATACTAATACAGACATGAATCGCAAAACCTATTTTCGAAAAAAGATATTTTTCAGTAAATCAATAGTTTTAAAATAAATTAATCAAAGATACTAGGCACAAAATGTCGAATTTAAGACGCCTGTTTCGTATTCATTTGAATCATAAACTACCATGCATGATCAGAATGTAAAGTCAAATATTAAGTTGAAGATTTTCAAAACCAAAAATTCCAATATATGCCAATGGTTTAGGCATTCTTTACTTTGGAGTACAAAGATTAACCCCGTGTAACTCCTGGACCAAATTTCCCCCAGTTTAACTCCGATCCAGTGGTTTTAAAAAACTCATTAAAGCCAATAATTCATACAATGTGTGGTCTTTTTGTGTCAACAGTATGAGTTTAGTCATTTAAATATGCAAAGCACTGTGGATATTCTACTGTTGGTACCGGTAGTATAATGTTTTGGCAATGTGCCATTTAATGTATGTTTGAAAATACTTACAATCGTGAGTATAGAAACGCATAGAAACATATAGTCTTGCACTATATACATGTAATGTTATTTTTCTTTTGAGAAATAGAAATCATAGGTATAACAAATTTTATACTTTGCACGATTATGTAGGAAAAAATTCAAATCAATTAAATTCAACCTCACATGGTAAGTTAAGTTTTTTCAATCTTTAAAGTCATAAGAAACGAGTGACAGGTGAAAAATAATGTTCTTCCAATTCTTGAACCAATGCATACAGACATCATTAACTTCGTCTTCTGTGCACGAATTTATCATTTTTTCGTGTAAATTTCGTATAATCGTCAATTTTTTTTTTCAATCGGTCAGTGTTGTTGTGAAAATATGGCAGGTAATTAAAGTTCGTGTTTTGAAGCCGAAGTTTAACTATTATCACCTGTTTGTCAATAATCGACAAAAAATCAACAAAAAAGCATGGAAATTGAGCACGTGTTTAACATGTAAATTCAGATATTAGTTTATTTTAAGGACATCCATGCGTATTGTGATCACCGGATTTTTACGAGATGGGCCACACTGCGGTCACTTTAGAACGGAAAATATGTCGGGGCAATTAAAATAAACTAAATTTCCTCTAAAAATGAATAAATTAAAGAATTTTCTTCAGAAAAAAGTATATGTACATAAGTTTTATAATGAAAACTATCCATTGAGTTATAAAAAAACATACGAATTATTTATTTATTTTTTTATTTGAGGTTTCTTATGACTTTAAATACCATGAATGAACAGTGTCTCCGATAACTTAACATTTTAACTTTTAGTATTATGTTCATATGAATACCGGCAGAACGCAGTTACATTGAATAACAGTAAGTTTTATAACGCACCAGGAAGTAGAGTCTCATATTACATGTTTTGAGGTGTATAACATATAAATGATTATATATCTAGTAGTTGTGACGAAAGCATTTTGAAGTGTTGACAGAAACACGAACATTATGAAATGTCTAATTCTTTATATATTGATAGCCGTACACGAGGGTAAGTCAGATTTCTCTTTTTTTATTTTAATTTGTGAATACAATGTATCGATTACTGTAAACCAACTTATTTTCGCGAGCAATTTATTTTCGCGACTTTCGCGAGGAGAAAAATAACGCGAATATTAATCGTCGCGAATATGTAATACTTGGATAATTCCTTATTGAATTTCAGAAAATCGCGAAATCAAATAGCCGCGAAGTGGTCCAGGAAGGGTAAAACGCGAAATTAAGTATCCGCGAAAATAAGTTGGTTTACAGTATTACGCGTTTATTTCGTCATCTCTACTTTATATAAAATACTTCATATATGGTATTTTGTGTTTGCTGCAGGACAGCAAATTGTTTTGTAACACTGAGCGTGAATCAAGCTTGTTCAAAAGACAATTTTAAAAATTAGTCGTAAATGTACGACTTAGCTAGTGTAGATCAAGCATAACAAAAACATGAACATCATATAAACTTATATATATCTTCCAGCCATTGTTCAACTACTAAATTGTCTGTTTTACTTACTAGTACACTTGGTACAATAAAAAACCTGATAATAAATTGTTCAAATAAGGCCTTTGAAAATAGTGGAATTAATTACTTTTGGAGTGTCAAAAACTCGTTGGAAGTACTTGATAAATTGCATGCATATATTGGTGATTTTGAATCTGTTCAAAGTTTTGATTTGTCTACCCTATATACCACTTTGCCTCATATTCTTATTAAGAAAAAATTCACATCCCTAATTAACTGGGCATTTAAAAAGTCGGAATGCGAGTACATATGTTCAAACTCTTTTAGATCATTTTTTAGTAGCAATAAACAAAAGAACTAGGTCAATTGGACATGCTTTGATACTATTTATGCACTTGAATTTTTACTTGATAACATTTTTGTTCGCTTTGGAGATTCCGTATATCGTCAAGTTATTGGAATTCCAATGGGGACTAACTGTGCACCACTTATTGCGGACCTGTTTTTGTATTGTTATGAGTTACAATTTATGACTAAAATTAGCAAAGACCCATCAAAACAACATTTGATACAAAAATTTAACAATACTTTTAGATATTTGGATGATATATTGGCTCTAAATAATGACGACTTCAGTATGTATACTAAAGAAATTTATCCTGTAGAACTTACTTTAAATAAAGCTAATGATAACAATGACCACTGCCCTTTCCTCGATCTTGATATCTATATCATAAACGGGAAGCTTAATACAAAAATTTATGATAAAAGAGATGATTTTCCATTTTCTATTGTTAATTATCCATTTTTAGATGGTGACGTTCCCTTGTCACCATCTTATGGTGTTTATATATCTCAACTTGTACGATTCGCTCGTGTATGTAACAATGTATTAGATTTTAGCGAGAGAAATTTATGTATTACTGAAAAATTATTACACCAGGGTTTTCGATATCACAAACTGGTCAAAACATTTACTAAATTTTATCACCGGTATAAGGAAATAATTCGTAAATATAACTCAACATGCAGACATCTTATACGTTCAGGTATTTCACATCCAAAATTTTATGGAAATATTCTTTATAAAGCACAAAAATGTCAGTATTCTCCTCAGAAACTAACAAAACCTTTAAATAGACTTATTAAAAGGGGATATAGTTACGATACTGTTGTCAGGTCATTAAAGATTGCATATTTTGGCTTTAACATTGATTCACTGATAGGGTCTTTGCATCGGAACTAAACACATTTATTTCTAAAAAAACAGTTGTTGGCATGACACGGGTTATGTTCTTCTCATATATTTTATGATAGTATGATACTAAACCCCTAACGGGAGGGATTGTACCTGATATTCATATGATGAAGACATAATCTTTCAATCAGTTTAATTGAGGTCTGGAGCTGGCATGTCAGTTAACTGCTAGTAGTCTGTTGTTATTTATGTATTATTGTCATTTTATTTATTTTCTTTTGTTACATCTTTTGACATCAGACTCGGACTTCTCTTGAACTGAATTTTAATGTGCGTATTGTTATTGTTTTACTTTTCTACATTGGCTAGAGGTATAGGGGGAGGGTTGAGATCTCATAAACATGTTTAACCCCGCCGCAATTTTGCGCCTGTCCCAAGTCAGGAGCCTCTGGCCTTTGTTAGTCTTGTATGATTTTAAATTTTAGTTTCTTGTGTATAATTCGGAGTTTAGTATGACGTCCATTATCACTGTACTATTATGCATATTTTAGGGGCCAGCTGAAGGACACCTACGGGTGCGGGAATTCTCGCTACATTGAAGACCCATTGGTTGCCTTCGGCTGTTGTTTGCTCTATGGTCGGGTGGTTGTCGCTTTGACATATTCACCATTTCCTTTCTCAATTTTATTTTATATTATATAGAGGTATATACTTTGGCATATTTACATCCTTTCTAAAAGATTAGTTTCTGTTTGTTTTGAATATGATTTAACATAAAATTAAAACACTAGAAGACTTGTTCCTAGAAAATTTAAATGAGTGATAAATCAAAAACCTTAGCTTGATACAATGCATGTTATGTTTTTTGCTGCAAATTCATAAATTGTCAAGATATAAAACACTAATCGTGACTTGTCCACAGTTTAATCATAATGAAAGATACGTATCAAAATATACAAGTTTTATAGTGTGAAAATGCTCCAATGTACAGGTTATATTTGAGATAAATATACATTAAACGATTGAAAAAAAGCGAAGTTAATGTTATCAAAAGGTAAGTATATAATTGCGAAGTTCAAATCATGAATTAAGTCACAGGTTCCAGTCATTCATATGTTGCCACATTCAGGAAACTACCAAAATGTATCAGAGACATTAGAGTATGTATATGGTAGCAACCTGGATCTCTGAGTATCAAGATAAAAGAGATACAACTTTGAAATGAGAAGGTTTTGTCTTATCTATAATACTAAAATAACGAGGTCCAATTTGTCAGCCGTCATAAGGTAAAAACGACAAATCAGAGACTTCAATTTTATATATAGCCAATATAGGACAATGGTGTTGATTAAAAATGACACCACTCCAGACCCATTTGTTTTCCACATAATTAATATTGCCAATAATTAACAAGTTCCGGGTCGATCCTATACCGATACCAATAGTATATTCACCTGTTACCTTATCTGTACGTTCCGCATCTGACAGGCGCACCACCAAACGGTGTAATTCGGATTTTGCTATATACACGGATCATAATCACAGGGTTAACACTACTAAATTCAATCATTGTCAAATTGTTCCCTATTGTAGTATTTTAATCAGTAAGACTTTTTAAGATGACAATACGAATACTAAAATTCTGGACTTAAAATAAGGCGTATAGGTACAGTTTTAAATTTGTTAGCGGGAATGACGTAAATCAGCGAATCAAAGAATTCTTTATTTATAACCTAAAATAGGACAATGCTGTTGATTAAAAAAAACTGCATTCCAGGACCTTTTGTTTTCCAAATAATTAATATTACCAATAATTGATAAGTTCCAGGTCGACGGGTTCAAACAGAAAGATTTTGAAAGCAGAGAAAACTGCGCGTCTCATAATCGGCATGATTTTTTCAGATGACAAACCCAATACTAAGATAAGGCTTACGCATAGTTATATACTTTTGTTCAGTCACGGACGCGCGATATCACGGATATGTTCTAGTTTATATAGAAAAATACAAGCCGGCAGGTGGTGTGGCGCACAAAGAATATTCGTCCGAAAACTGCCTATCTGTTCCAATATCAATCCACTTGTTCCCGATCAATAGTTCAACCAATTTGAATAAAATCAACTTTGTATTTGTTATTGGAATCAGTTTTGTACTTCACAAAGTAGCTTTTTTCTTTACAAAAATAGATATAAGTTGCTACAATTGCCATGTTTTGAAGAAGAAGAAAAAACAGAAATATTGTCGTTATTAAAATACATGGGTTATAGAAATGTTTAGCTTGGAT
The DNA here is from genome assembly GCF_963676685.1 of Mytilus edulis. Classification (NCBI taxonomy): domain Eukaryota; kingdom Metazoa; phylum Mollusca; class Bivalvia; order Mytilida; family Mytilidae; genus Mytilus; species Mytilus edulis. The sequence goes on from NC_092353.1 coordinate 11,562,624, forward strand.
AAATTAAAAAAAATATGATACAACTGTTAAACGTAAAAGATTATCTCCCTACCTGATTAACACTGCCGATTTAATATGTTGGTCATCTTGAGATTTAAATACACAAAGACAGAAAACTCAAGGATATATTTGTAACATATGAAATAATGTGGCGGTATAAGCTAGATTTTCACTCTCGCTTTGGATTCCTAGTTCTTTCGTTATACATTGGAAATAAATATGTGTTCTCTTTAAAGTAAATCAGGCTTTGTATTATAGGACAATAACATGTTTTGTGACACTTATGTTTATTATAAAATGATTTCCCTGTTCTTGCTTGGTACGATTTAACTATAAAAAGATAAAGGGGGTACAGTTGAATATACATCCAATCCGAATGGGATGTTCTGGACTTTGAAACATTTTAGAATCGTGTATAACCTGTTAAAACAATGTAACAGTATGTAAACAATTGGTGAGTATCAGAAAATGGTAAAAAGTCATGTGACATAATGATGTCTTATTTCGGCTGTTTTATTTGTTTTGGCTGTTGAAATTATGACCAAGAGATCAAGGAACAATAAAAAGGAATAGATATAAAACTAGATGGAAAAAGTCATAGTATTTTAAAAGATTTCGATCATAATTAGCGTACGACACAACGCTTTTTTGGATACAAACGATGTGGTAAATTAATGCAAAGAACGAGATAGAATGTTTTGGATACAAACGATGTGCTAAAGTAATGCAAAGAACGAGATAAAATGTTTTGGATACAAACGATGTGCTAAAGTAATGCAAAGAACGAGATAAAATGTTTTGGATACAAACGATGTGCTAAAGTAATGCAAAGAACGAGATAAAATGTTTTGGATACAAACGATGTGCTAAAGTAATGCAAAGAACGAGATAAAATGTTTTGGATACAAACGATGTGCTAAAGTAATGCAAAGAACGAGATAAAATGTTTTGGATACAAACGATGTGCTAAATAAATGCAAAGAACGAGATAGAATGTTTTGGTTCTAATCGTGTCTTCTATTAGATAATAGGATGATGGATTGGGAAATTGAAATCATGTAAAGTTAACATTGTCGGGATTAAGTGGACAGCTAAACCTATTAAAGCTTAACGGGTGTTTTTCGAACATGATAAACTGGAATGGTAAAATGATAAAAAAAAAACATGAATAAATTATTTGTGATATGGAAAAATATAGAAATCTTTCAATTTTAGAAAAAATCCTAATATTACGGACTTTAATATTGTCTTAGTTCACTGTTTTGGGTAGCACAAAATGATCGAAAAAAATATAAAACAGTAGATATAAATATATGTGTAGTGGGAAACCGGACAATGTTTAAAAGAAACATGATGGTAGCTCCATATAAAAAGGAGGTTAAAAATTGTTGTTTCGTGGCTTTAAAAGCATCATTGGTAAACGTATTAATTTTGGTAAATGGTAAACTTGCAATTTATTAGCTTTTATCACTTAATAATACTGAAATGTTTCAAAAAGAAATTTATCAATATGTATTATAAGTTTTAGTAATATTAAACCTCTAAAATATTTTAGAGATATTCCTGATTTAAACAAAAAAAAATCTTGGAATTTGACGGGTTGGGGGGGGGGGTGGGGATGGCGATTATTACAACTAACTGTTCCAACGAAAGAAACTGTTATTGCAGTGGAAGTTGCTAAGATCAATAAGTGCATTTTTGTAACGAAGAAGAAGATTATGCTCACTACTTTCTGAATTGCACACATTTAAAAGAAGTAAAATGGATTTTGTTATTAAATTGCAACATCTTATATATTTTGATATAAAATCACAGATAGTAAGTATAACTTTTTAAAATATCTAATAACAGAATTTAGATTTTCTTTTTATAAGTCATATTATGTGTCCAAGCAGAGAACAAAAATTGCCGATGTCTTTAGTATTTTGAAAATGAATTAGATAAAAGAGTAAACACATACTTATACAGATGTCCAATGTTATTGTCAATTAAAAAGAATTATCAGTTGCATTTTATAAATACAGCTGTTTCTCAAACCACAACTCTTTTGGAGAGATTTAGAAAATTCATAGAAAATCAATTTTGTTTACATACTGGATTCCAGCTATGATCTCTGTGTTCCATCTGATAGAGATATAACTTGGGAATGTTACCAGTAAATATACATGTGCAATTTGTTTATATTAAAATCCGTGGTAAACTTTTATTCGAGGTAGGGGTAGTTAAGAAAATTAGTGTTAGTTTAAACTGTGAGAAGTTCAGAGCATGTAAACGTTGAAAATATGCCGCACAGCCCTATATTTTGACCTTTGAAAAAATTGGTAGTGCATATGAACTTTCAATTCTAGGATAAGATTTTATTCAAAACTTCATAGTAAAAGTGGTACAGTTTTAGCCGTAAAAGGAGTTCCTATGGGAAATTGCATTGTCAATATTTACAGAAATGCAACCTTTAGCATAAAATCTGACGAAGCTGAACTTCCGAATTTTATAAATCGTACTTTCCGGAAATTTTCTCAGGTGTCCCACACAAAGCAAAGTTACCAATTGGACAACAAAAATATTATTTCATTGATACACACCCTATAAGTATGCTTACGTGTGTTTAAACCCTATGAGAACTCAGGGTAGTTGAATTTAGAATTACTGTAAAGTCCGGTTTTGATTGCTGAAAGGGGTTACCCCCTATTAAAATTGTTTTGTGGATTATTTTGCACAAACAGCAGTATAACTTTGTTTACCAGTTAATTTTTTGTAGGTTTTATAACGAGTAAGAATTGGACATCGTTTGATATCAACTCGAAATAATAAGTTTGAATCTATTGATATCTAATACCATTCGGATTAAAAAATATAAATTGTTATTAAGTTATATCGAAATCTCATGAGATGTTCAAATATTTCTCTAATGGTAAATCGTCGAACTCATCGTTTTCAAAATCAACATAACTGTGCAATTCAGAAAGTAGATACAATTTGAAAACAAGTGATAAGTATGAGAGTTTTGTAAAATATTGAAGACAACGCAAATACGCGCTGCATTAAGCATGTGATTAACCTTTAACAATCATCAATGACCTAATGAATAGGTAATGCAAACATTGTAATATATTCTGGTCCGTGTATTGTAATATATCTGCCTGTAAGAAATAACCAACAAGTCACAATTATAAGAAAATTTAATAAATGTATCACAAAGAGTGAAGAAAGTTGTTAATTGTTCGTTCAAAAATCTAAGAAATATCTAACAAGCCTCTGATTGTTGACTTGAGTCAATATATATTCGAACATATACAAGTGGTTTTTATCTTGAACATATTAATATATCTGACAATTTAGTATTGGTTTTTCTCATTGGTGAAGACCGTACGGTGCTCTATATTTGTTGATTATGTGTTATTTGTTCTCTTGGTGAAAGTTGTCTCATTGGCAATTATACCACATTTTCTGTTTATATATTATATTATTTGGGAATATGTTTTATTGGAAAAAACTTGTTTTTCATGGTGGTTAGACAAGAGCTAGCAGTAATTGTTTTACGTACGTCTGAGTCATTGACAACTCTACAACAGATGTATCCATCGGATCACCAGCAATGATGGTGATACATGGCTGTGTACATAATGTATATACAACTCGTCTAAACATCAACCCAACAATGTTAGATCTGTAAATTTGCTTTCGCAAATGTTTTGTTCTTCCCTCGCGGGATTCGAACCCATGCTTCTGAGATATCGTGACACCAAATCGCCTGCACTGCAGCCGTCCCGCTAGACCACAAGACCACCTGGGCTTCACAATAATAAAGCTTTCGGTGGGCGTGTGTTACCTTTCCTCGTCAGTTTTAATCTAGCGGCGTACTACAGTACATGATATATAAGGCATGGAGATGTTATTGCAGGCGATCTGGTGTCACGATATCTCAGTAGCACGGGTTCGAATCCCACAAGGGTAGAACAAAAAATTTGCGAAAGCAAATTTACAGATCTAACATGGTTGGGTTGATGTTTAGACGAGTTGTATATACATTATGTACACAGCCATGTATCACCATCATTGCTGGTGATCCGATGGATACATCTGTTGTAAAGTTGTCACCGACTCAGACGTACCTATAAATATAATTATTTTCTGTGACTGTATCTTGCATTAAGTTGTAGGATCCTTTACTATAGATAATTGAGCTGATCTGTAACAATAACATCTCCATGCCTTATATGTCATGTACTGTAGTACGCCGCTAGATTAAAACTGACGAGGAAAGGTAACACACGGCCACCGAAAACTTTATTATTGTGAAGCCCAGGTGGTCGTTTGGTCTAGCGGGACGGCTGCGATGCAGGCGATTTGGTGTCACGATATCTCAGTAGCATGGGTTCGAATCCCGCGGTGAAGAACAAAAAATTTGCGAAATCAAATTTACAGGTCTAACATTGTTGGGTTGATGTTTAGACGAGTTGTATATACATTATGTACACAGCCATGTATCACCATCATTTCCGGTGATCCGATGGATACATCTGTTGTAGAGTTGTCACTGACATACAACTCGTCTAAACATCAACCTAACAATGTTAGATCTGTAAATTTGCTTTCGCAATTTTTTTGTTCTTCCCTGGCCGTGATTCGAACCCATGCTACTGAGATATCGTGACACCAAATCGCCTGCATTGTAGCCGTCCCGCTAGACTACACGACCACCTGGGCTTCACAATAATTAAGCTTTCGGTGGCCGTGTGTTGCCTTTCCTCGTCAGTTTTAATCTAGCATCGTACTGCAGTACATGATATATACAAATGTAAGGCATAGAGATGTTATTGTTACAGATCAGCTCAATTATCTATTGTAAAGGATCCCACAAATTAATGCAAGATACAATATATATATATATATAAACGAGTCTAAATTTAAAACTACGTTCAAACCTATGATTGCGTTGGATAAAAGCGCAATTTTATACGTGTGCATGAAAGGCAAATTTCGTTCTAGAAGGGTTTAAAAGCAACACAAACAACATTTTCCAAAAGACCAAAAAAGTGAAAAAAAGTATTTTTAAACAAAACGCATTTGACTAACAGGTTGAACAACTGATGTTCTTTAACCCTGCTGACTGCCATTGGCGATTGCCAAATAAAATTGCTCACAAGATGTGACAAAATGGATCTTAAAATGAATTTAATACTAAACAGAAGAAATTTTTTTTTTAACTTGTGGCGACGATGTATGCCACAAACATACGGTGTCAATATTTGTTTAGTACACCAGATCCGGATTTCGACAATAAATGTCTGTTCAGTGATGTTAGGGATCGAAACGGTATTTGGAAGGCCATATAAAAAGTACCTTAATTTTTAGAAAAAGTACCCTCATTTTTAGATAGACTCTTGAATTTTAAGAGTCAATATAGGATGAACGGGTCATATAAACCGGAGGGAAGCCCAAACAAAAAAATAAATAAATAAACGAGTCTAAATTGAAAACTACGTTCAAACCTATGATTGCGTTGGATAAAAACCGCAATTTTTATACGTGTGCATGTAAAGCAAATTTCGTTGTAGAAGAGTCTAAAAACAGCACAAACAACATTTTCCAAAAGACCAAAAAAGTGAAAAAGTATATTTAAACAAAACACATTTGACTAACAGGTTGAACAACTGATGTTCTTTAACCCTGCTGACTACCATCGCCAAATAAAATAGATCACAAGATGTAACATAATGGATCTTAATATAAATTTAATACTAAACAGAAAAATTTTGTTTTTAACTTGTGGCGACGATGACATACGGTGTCAATATTCTTTTAATACACCATATCCTGATTTCGACAATAAATGTCTCTTCAGTGATGTTAGGGATCGAAACGGTATTTGGAAGGCCATATAAAAAGTACCCTCATTTTGAGATAGACTCTTGAATTTTAAGAGTCAATATAGGATGAACGGATCATATAAACCGGAGGGAAAATATGATACAAGCCCAAACGAAAAAATATAAACGAGTCTAAATTGAAAACTACGTTCAAATCTATGAATGCATTGGATAAAAACCGCAATTTTTATACGTGTGCATGTAAAGCAAATTTCGTTGTAGAAGGGACTAAAAACAGCACAAACAACATTTTCCAAAAGACCAAAAAAGTGAAAAAGTATATTTAAACAAAACGCATTTGACTAACAGGTCGAACAACTGATGTTCTTTAACCCTGCTGACTGCCATTGGCGATTGCCAAATAAAATTGATCACAAGATGTAACAAAATGGATCTTAATATAAATTTAATACTAAACATATTTTTTTTTAAGTTGCGGCGACGATGACATACGGTGTCAATATGTTTTTAGTACATCAGATCCGGATTTCGACAATAAATGTCTCTTCAGTGATGTTAGGGATCGAAACGGTATTTGGAAGGCCATATAAAAAGTACCCTCATTTTTAGAAAAAGTACCCTCATTTTGAGATAGACTCTTGAATTTTAAGAGTCAATATAGGGATGAACGGATCATATAAACCGGAGGGAAAATATGATACAAGCCCAAATGAAAAAATATAAACGAGTCTAAATTGAAAACTACGTTCAAATCTATGAATGCATTGGATAAAAACCGCAATTTTTATACGTGTGCATGTAAAGCAAATTTCGTTCTAGAAGGGACTAAAAACAGCACAAACAACATTTTCCAAAAGACCAAAAAAGTGAAAAAGTATATTTAAACAAAACGCATTTGACTAACAGGTCGAACAACTGATGTTCTTTAACCCTGCTGACTGCCATTGGCGATTGCCAAATAAAATTGATCACAAGATGTAACAAAATGGATCTTAATATAAATTTAATACTAAACATATTTTTTTTTTAAGTTGCGGCGACGATGACATACGGTGTCAATATGTTTTTAGTACATCAGATCCGGATTTCGACAATAAATGTCTCTTCAGTAATGTTAGGGATCGAAACGGTATTTGGAAGGCCATATAAAAAGTACCCTCATTTTTAGAAAAAGTACCCTCATTTTGAGATAGACTCTTGAATTTTAAGAGTCAATATAGGATGAACGGATCATATAAACCGGAGGGAAAATATGATACAAGCCCAAACGAAAAAATATAAACGAGTCTAAATTGAAAACTACGTTCAAATCTATGAATGCATTGGATAAAAACCGCAATTTTTATACGTGTGCATGTAAAGCAAATTTCGTTGTAGAAGGGACTAAAAACAGCACAAACAACATTTTCCAAAAGACCAAAAAAGTGAAAAAGTATATTTAAACAAAACGCATTTGACTAACAGGTCGAACAACTGATGTTCCAATACCCTGCTGACTACCATTGGCGATTGCCAAATAAAATTGATCACAAGATGTATAAAATGTATCTTAATATAAATATATATATATCCCGGCGAGGGAAGAACCAAAAATTTGCGAAAGCAAATTTACAGATCTAACATTGTTGGGTTGATGTTTAGACGAGTTGTATATACATTATGTACACAGCCATGTATCACCATCATTGATGGCGATCCGATGGATACATCTGTTGTAGAGTTGTCACTGACTCAGACGTACTTATAAATATAATTATTTTCTGTGACTGTATATTACATTAATTTGTAGGATCCTTTACTATGGATAATTTAGCCTATCTGTAACAATAACATCTTCATGCCTTATATATCATGTACTGTAGTACGCCGCTAGATTAAAACTGACGAGGAAAGGTAACACACGGCCAGCGAAAGCTCTTTTTAGAGAGCCCAGGTGGTCGTGTGGTCTAGCGGGACGGCTGCAGTGCAGGCGATTTGGTGTCACGATATCACAGTAGCATGGGTTCGAATCCCGGCGAGGGAAGAACCAAAAATTTGCGAAAGCAAATTTACAGATCTAACATTGTTGGGTTGATGTTTAGACGAGTTGTATATATATATGTTACAGTGAATTTGTATAATCAGTGATTATGTAGAATCCCTGAAATTTTCAGGGATTATGTAGAATCACTGGCTAGTTTAGGGATTATATATAATCACTAAAATTTTCAGGGATTATGTATAATCACTAGAAAAAACGTCAGGGATTCTACATAATAACTGAAATGAAGAAATAGTTTTATTTATAAAGAAAATGAATAAAATTGAAATTATTTATTCTATAAAATCACATAAAAACAACATTATATAAAAGTAACATAATTGTAAAATGTTAAGCAGAATATATCAAAATGATAACCCAAATTTTTTAAAATGTTAGGCACACTACATGAAAATGTGAAACACAATATATCAAAGTAATATGCTTCACATCTGTTATTACCACAATATCCACATTTTAGAAAACCTTTTCCTGCACATATCGAATCAGATTTTAACGACACGCCTAAGTGAAATAAAGTGTTCAGTAAAACATCTGAAGGTACCCCCAACAAAAGATGGGAATTTGCAACCGTGACAAGTTCGAGCAAGAAAGATACCATGTTTTGTAGTCAGGCGATATTCTTTTTCAGACTTTTTTTTATAAACAATTGTCATTATGTTTTTCGGGTTTCCCTTTCCTTTTTTACCATGTGGAATTGCTATGAGAATATTACACCAAATGCAAGCTTCCTCTAAAATTTGTTTCTATATGTGTCAATCCTAAGTTCTGCCTGTTTTTCCTACATTTATATGCCTTAGTTCTCACAGTTTGAATGTCTTGTTCATTTAAACAAAAACAAAAACCACACAAAACAGATGCTCCATAATCTTCTTCACCATTTGCTTTACATGTATCACAAATAACATGCTTTGTGGATTTAAAAATAGAGCATAAATAAGGCCGTTAGTTTTCTCGTTTGAATTGTTTACATTGTCATTTCGGGGCCTTTTATAGCTGACTATGCGGTATGGTCTTTGCTCAATGTTGAAGGCCGTACGGTGACCTATAGATGTTAATTTCTGTGTCATTTTAGTCTCTTGTTAACAGTTGTCTCATTGACAATAACACCACATCTTCTTTTATACCTGAATATTTATTTGACGCTGGCTTTTAGTAAACAAACAATACATGTTAAGCTATTGCTATAAAGGGAATGTTGATATCATTAATTTTGAAGTCTTCAACTTTATCTCGAAACCCTGTCTTGGTTTTATCTTTTAGATCATCCTCTGTGTTTAAAAGCAAAAGTATTTCATCTGGCAAGAAATTATTGAAAGAAAAAAAATATAATTTGTCTATAATATTTTTTTTTATCAAACAAAGGATCATTAAATTATTCATAATCCCTGAAATCATATTAGGGAATTTGTAGAATAATTATTAAAATGTTCAGTGATTATGTAAAATCACTGGTCATTTTCAGGGATTATATATAATTACTAATGATTTTAGTGATTCTACATATTCCCTGAAAAATCAGGGATTCTACATAATCCCTGATTATACAAATTCACTGTAACATATATATATATATATATATATAAGTGTCTAAGAATGTAACTTTAACACACTAATGAGTGTTATAAAATTAGTTGTTATATTTTATATATTATTCACGCAATATTTCGCTAAACAAATTAGCTTCTGTTCTGTTCTGTTCAGGTAGATTCCTCCGTTATATATCGGAGCACTCCCACTTGGGGATATATGGTTTTAAAATATTTACAGATATTTACAGTGTGGTGTGGTGCTCAAGTTTAAAAAAACCTTATATACAGGTAAAACTGTGAATTTTAAGAACAATTGTTTAAAATTATGTGCTATTTACATCATTTATGAATTGATTCTACCTAGGTTGGAGTTTATGATTTTAAAAACAGTTTTGATCCCTTTTTATGAGACGTTACTATCATATGTTTTAAAAAAAAAGGATTTAAATGTGAAAGAGAAATGATAAAATCAAAGGGTAAAAGGTAAAAATAAGTACGGTAGATCAATCAAAACAATAAGAATGGGATTAAATATATGGCAGTATGGTAATAGCTTTTAAGAGATAATGTAACCAATTAAAAATAAAAAATTATCATTAACTAATAAAAATCTTTCATATATCGTAAAATTTGAGTAAAAGGTGAACTCCTGCCAAGGTCTAAGCATATAATTAGATGTAAGCAACTAATCTAGTCGTAGATGGAGGCAGTTAGCTTGGCATTCCATGCATACTGCTTGGTCCATCTTTCCTTTTTGTATATATGCAGTTTATATAGTTGGATATAATAACAGCGTTGTTGTTTAAATGTAAATTCACTTTGCTGAGGGTCTTGAAGAGAAGTACTTGGGTGGTTCAGCAGTTTCACTTCAGACTCTACTTCATGTATCATCGTGTTTGCATTTTTGTGCGCTCCTTATGCATTTGGTGACAGAAATTTTGCGATTGTTTTTCTATTTCTATCAGGTCATTTGCTTTTAGGTGGGATAGGCTAGTTGTTGATAGCTTCGAGCAGTCCATTATAATTTGAAGCACATCCTCCTCTTTATAATTAGCTTTATCACCTCCCCCTTTCAGCTCGGTTAAAGATAGAAGTTTGTTCATCTGTTTAAGTCGAACACTCTCCAGAGACTCACAATCCAGCAGAAAGTGCTTAATGTCCTCCTCAGCTCTGGTACATAGCTCACATATTCCTGAAATTTGATTTTTGCTAAATTTTGCTTTAGTTGTTTGTAGCATGTAGGTTCCAGTTATTAATCTACTTTTGAATTCTGCTTTTCGAATGTCATTCTGATTGTTTCTGGCAGCTTTCCAGATATTATGTGGGTTTTCAGTAGGATTTTCTTGGATTGTCAAGTACTTAATCGTTGTTTTTATCAAGCATTCCTCTTTCCAGATATTTGACCAGTATATATTTATGGCTTTTTTCAGCATGTTTTTCCATTTGTATTTTGATGGCGGGTTTTCTAAAATTTCTTTTGGATTTGGTAGACTGTATTTATTCAAACTTTGTCTATTCTGTTTATGAAGGATTCTGTGAAGTCCTTTCCGATTTCAAGTTCCCATTGTAGGATTTTCTTTTCTATGGCATTATCTAGCCGAGAGATTGTGAGGAATAATGAAAGCAAATTTCTGTCTAATATAGTTTCAACTGGTTCAGCTCCTAGGAGAATATATAGTGCAGAGGATGCAGTCCTTTCGGGTAGACTAAGGAATTGTCTAAATATTTTCCTCTGTAGTTTTTCCAGCTCGGATATATCAGCTTTTGTGCAGATTTGTACTTCCAGACCATAGAGATATCTTGGGACTACATATGTTTTCCAGATTTTGCAGAGTACCAACGGGCACATTCCTGTACGTGCATGTAGGCCAGATCCTAGAAGTGCATATATGGTTTGTCTACCAGTTTTTAGCCTTTCATCAGTATTTACTTTGCTTTTGACGTTCCTTGTGATACCAAGATGTTTTAGCTTGTCTACTCTGTTGATTTGTTTCTCACCGAGGGTGTATGCTTTTTGTTGGTAGTTCTTTCCTTTAGATGTACATAGGACTTCTGATTTTTCTGGGTTTATTTTCACCATGTCTCTCTTTGTATGGAATTCAATAATATTGAGCATTGCTTGTATATCCTGTGGTTCCCCTAGTAGGGCGATGTCGTCCGCACAGGTTGGTGAAGCTACGCAGATGGTACCTATCTTTGCTCCAAGGTGACTGCCTGTGATGGAATTTAGGATAGTGTTGTTATACCTTTTGTACAGGAGAGTAGATAGTTTAGCTCCTTGACGTATTCCTTGTTGTATTTTGACATGTTGGGTTGTTTAGTCTCCCCATTTAACTTGCAGTGTCATATTGGTATAGATGTTTTTCAGTAATACCCACATATCTCCTCTAATCCCATCATGGAACATTTTGTTCAGCATTATTTCATGGGTAACAGTGTCAAAAGCTTTTTCTGCGTCTAATGTTAATAGCTCTAGTACAATCTTTAGGAACTTGTATAGCATAGTTGTTTCAGAGACTATAAAAGCTGTAAATAGGCTTGACGCGCCTTCTGTGAATCCTCTCTGTAGAGTATTTTGAGATGGAAATAGCTCAGGTTCTAGTCTGTCTTTTATTATTGTTTCAAATATCTTGGAGAATATACTAGTGACAACAATACCTCTGTAGTTTCCAGGTATAGTTTTATCTTTTTTCTTTTTCAAGACAGGTGTCAAAATTCCATTTTTTAGACTCTGAGGTACGTCTAATTCTTCAAAAATTTGATTTATAATGTCAGTTATTTCATCAGTGATTACATCAATGGCATGTATGTAGTGTTCAGATACTATGCCGTTATCATCGGACGCTTTTCCTGTATTTAATTTTCTAATTGCAGATTCAATTTCTGTTGGTGTAGCTTTTGTTATTTCTTTATTTTGGATGTCCAATTCCGGTATTATCTTATTTTGTAATTTTGCTAATTCTAAACGCTCTAGGTCAAAAATATTTTCATCGAAGTTTGGTGTTCCCAGTGTTTCAAAATGTGTTTGCCAGGCTGATAGAATCTTTTCTCCTTCGAATGCTTTGTTTCCAATATATAATATATCTGTGTTGGTATCATGTTTCGATCTTCGTTGTTTGACAAGTTTATGAAAGGTTTTGCTGTCTCTCTGGGAGGCTTGCATGATATCGTTGATAAATTTTTCTTTCTTGGAGGCGTAGGCTTGTCTTTGTAGCTGTCTTAATTCTCGCTTTTTGCTGGTGAGGTTGATTTTTTCCGTGTCAGCATTTTGATGACTATTAATTTTCCTTTTCCATAAAGTATGGGCATTCTTTGAATCTCTAGATGCTTCGCTTATTTTTCTGTTCCAAATACCCTTGCCTACTGTTTTTAGACTTTTGAGTTGCCTATATTTGGGTATGGATTTTTTTCCTGCCTTATGGATTGATTTTTCAAGAAGTTTGATACGTTCCTCCACGCTACTTTCTTTTCTTCGGCTTTCGCATTCCAGCTCTTGTTTTAATGTTGATGTGTATATGTTGGTATCACATTTTGCCCAATTTGGTCTAGTGTAGATTTTGACTAGCTGAGTTGAGGCGTGTGCATCTATCTAGGTGAAATCGGATGCATGACAAAAATATCTTTGTAGCTTGACGTTTTTGTGTAAAAGTTTAATATTTTGATTGATGGGGTATATAAACAAAATATTTTTGCCGTTTATTGTACATAACAATTTTTAAATCTAAACAAATAGTTGTTTTAGTTAAATAGAATGAAATTCATGATTTATTCCTTTGGTTTTGGGTAGAACTGTTTTTCATCCCTCTCATTAAGTCCATCAGGTTCAAGAGTACGTAGCTGATGCATCCAGAACCTTTCTCTCTGTTTTCTCCTTTCGGAGTCCCAATTTTGATTTACCTCAATTATTTGAAAGGTGATATTATCAAAAGTATGTCCTGTTCTAAAGAGGTGTCTCGTAATTGGACAGTTTCTTCCTTTTGTATAGAACGACCGGTGATTGTTAAGTCTGATGTTGAATGTAGTTTCTGTTTCACCAACATACTGCAGCTTGCAAGTTCCACAAGTAAGAATATAAATACTATTTTCCGTTTTGCAATTAGATGTAACATAGATGTTGTATCGCTGCTTTGTTACTGTGCTGCTGAAAGAGTGGTCAGTGTTGGCGGCTTTACAGCACTTACAATTGCTTCTACCGCATTGTTTGTAACACCCAAATTTAGAAGTTTCTTGTTTCTTTACTTTTGATGTCACAAGTATGTCTTTGAGATTTTTGGGTCTGCGATAGGCAATAACAGGAGGTGATGGAAAAATTTCTTTTAAGGAAGAGTCATTTTCGATAAGACGCCAGTGCTTTCGGATAGTAGATGAAATATTTGTCAAATCGGGATGGAAGGTTACAACAAACGGAATTCTATCTGCACGGGTCGTCTTATCTTTGTATTCCATGAGGCTAGCTCGATCTTTTTCTTGGGCTTTATCAAAAGCGTCTGTGATGTTTTTGGTTTTATATCCTCTTGATTTCAGCTGTGTTTTTAGTTGTCCCAAACGATAGTTAAGTTTGGATTCCGAGGAGCAAATTCGCTTTAGTCTGATGGCTTGACTGTAAGGTATACTCCTGGAGCAGTGTTTCGGGTGACAACTTTTTGGAGAAAGGAACTGGTGTTTATCAGTTTTCTTTGTGTGAAGATCAGTTGTCATGACCCCCTTTTTTTACAAATGTGGTGGTGTCGAGAAAAGCAATTTTCTCGCTTGAAAATTCAGATGTAAATTTAATTGAGTGATGGAACTGATTACAATGATCTAGGAAATCTTGCAAATGTTCTGCAGTATCGTTCCATTTCATGTCAATATCATCAATAAAACGGAGCCATGACAAGGGTTTGTATGGCACACTCAAAAGGATGCGTTCTTCGAGATCCCCCATAAAAATGTTGGCAAAAGAAGGTGCCATTTTTGTTCCCATACTAGTTCCGTCAATCTGTAAAAAGTGCTTGTCGTTGAAAATAAAGTTGTTATTTTCAAGCACTAGCTTTAGCAATTGAACTAGACAGTCAGTTTGGGGATGTTTATCCTTTCGAGTATTCCATACTTTTTCACACGCGGCAATTCCTTCGTCTTTTGGAATATTTGTGTATAAAGAACACACATCCATTGAAACCAAAATTGTGTTGTTAGGTAAAGGACTTAATGAATTCATTTTCTTAAAATAGTCAGTCGTATCTTGAATATGAGATGGTAGTTGTTTAACATGTGGTCTGAGGTGGTAATCAACAAATTCTGAATTTTTTTCGGTGGGATGACCATTAGCTGATACTATAGGTCTCCCTGGGATCCCTTCTTTGTGGAGTTTTGGAAGTAAGTAAAATCGACCGGCTGTGCACGTTTCGTCTGGGCGTAGATAATCGTACGTATCGTCATCAATTTGTTTATCTTTATTCATTTCTGACAGGACGTCATTAATTTTTTTGCTGATTTCTTTGGTTGGATCACATGTTAGCTCTTTATAAAATTTAGCGTTTGAGAGTTGACGATTTCCTTCTTCGATGTAGTCTGCCTTGTTCATCACTACAACGGCACTTCCTTTGTCAGCTTGTTTGATAACAATTTCGTCACGGTCTTTTAAGTTTATCATGGCTTGACTTTCTGACTTTGTAATATTTCTGACTTGTTTACCACTGATTGAAGATCTGACTTCAGCTTTGACTGATGTAATGAATGATTCCAAATTGTCGTTTTTGCTTTTAGGGGGATTCCATTTACTTTTCTTTTTAAATTTTGGAATGCATATGTCTCCTTCATCACTCTCATAATCAGATTCATTCATTCCGGCTTCTTTTAAATTTTTCTTCTGTTGTCTATTGAAATGTTCTTTCAACCGAAGACGCCTGGCAAATGCTTCTACATCTGTCTCAAGTTGTAAATTGTTGACGGTTGCTGGAGCTGGACAGAAATTAAGGCCTTTACTCAATAGTTTTTCTTCAGAGGTAGTTAGTTCTATTGATGACAGATTGACAACTAACTTATCTTGAACTGCGTGTTTCTGTTTTTTAAAACGTCTTTTCCTCGGTTGTTTTGATTTACTCTCTTTTAACAAGTTTACAATTTGATCTTCTTCAAAAACGGAACTTTGTTGGTTTAAACGGTCTCGTTTGAACTTTTTATTTTGTTTAGCTTTGAAATTTTGTTTCTCTATTCTTTGAATGTCGGTAAGTCTTCTTTGAATTACGTCCATGTCTTCTGGAGTAACAGACAGAGATGTTTTTATATACGTTTCATTTAATTCCGAATTAATTTGTTTATAGCCGTAGATAGAAAAGGAGAGTAAGAGTTGAAGAAGTCGGAATGAACAATTGAATAAAATATCGTCCCAACGTTTCATAAATCTGCTGGACTTTACACCCGGTGTCTGAGGCGTCAATTTGATATTTAAACCTTTTGATATGGTGTTGTTATCTATGTACGATTTAAGATTAGAAGCATGATGTTCAAGCTGTATTTTCTTTTTCGTTAAACTTCTTAATTTGTTAAAAAATGTTTTGTTTTCCATGATCTTGCAAGGAAATAGATATGAACAGATTACACAAAATAAGATGTGTAATGCGTGTTGCCTGTGAAAATAGTATATAGTGTCTAAAAATAGCAACAATCAACATTCAATCTATCTAGGTGAGGATCAGTTTGTAAATAAACTGATGCAGTTACTAAATTAAATTATATAAGTGTCTAAGAATGTAACTTTAACACACTAATGAGTGTTATAAAATTAGTTGTTATATTTTATATATTATTCACGCAATATTTCGCTAAACAAATTAGCTTCATCGGGCGTGTGCATCTATCTAGGTGAAATCGGATGCATGACAAAAATATCTTTGTAGCTTGACGCTTTTGTGTAAAAGTTTAATATTTTGATTGATGGGGTATATAAACAAAATATTTTTGCCGTTTATTGTACATAACAATTTTTAAATCTAAACAAATAGTTGTTTTAGTTAAATAGAATGAAATTCATGATTTATTCCTTTGGTTTTGGGTAGAACTGTTTTTCATCCCTCTCATTAAGTCCATCAGGTTCAAGAGTACGTAGCTGATGCATCCAGAACCTTTCTCTCTGTTTTCTCCTTTCGGAGTCCCAATTTTGATTTACCTCAATTATTTGAAAGGTGATATTATCAAAAGTATGTCCTGTTCTTAAGAGGTGTCTCGTAATTGGACAGTTTCTTCCTTTTGTATAGAACGACCGGTGATTGTTAAGTCTGATGTTGAATGTAGTTTCTGTTTAACCAACATACTGCAGCTTGCAAGTTCCACAAGTAAGAATATAAATACTATCTCCGTTTTGCAATTAGATGTAACATAGATGTTGTATCGCTGCTTTGTTACTGTGCTGCTGAAAGAGTGGTCAGTGTTGGCGGCTTTACAGCACTTACAATTGCTTCTACCGCATTGTTTGTAACACCCAAATTTAGAAGTTTCTTGTTTCTTTACTTTTGATGTCACAAGTATGTCTTTGAGATATTTGGGTCTGCGATAGGCAATAACAGGAGGTGATGGAAAAATTTCTTTTAAGGAAGAGTCATTTTCGATAAGACGCCAGTGCTTTCGGATAGTAGATGAAATATTTGTCAAATCGGGATGGAAGGTTACAACAAACGGAATTCTATCTGCACGGGTCGTCTTATCTTTGTATTCCATGAGGCTAGCTCGATCTTTTTCTTGGGCTTTATCAAAAGCGTCTGTGATGTTTTTGGTTTTATATCCTCTTGATTTCAGCTGTGTTTTTAGTTGTCCCAAACGATAGTTAAGTTTGGATTCCGAGGAGCAAATTCGCTTTAGTCTGATGGCTTGACTGTAAGGTATACTCCTGGAGCAGTGTTTCGGGTGACAACTTTTTGGAGAAAGGAACTGGTGTTTATCAGTTTTCTTTGTGTGAAGATCAGTTGTCATGACCCCGTTTTTTACAAATGTGGTGGTGTCGAGAAAAGCAATTAATTAATTGAGTGATGGAACTGATTACAATGATCTAGGAAATCTTGCAAATGTTCTGCAGTATCGTTCCATTTCATGTCAATATCATCAATAAAACGGAGCCATGACAAGGGTTTGTATGGCACACTCAAAAGGATGCGTTCTTCGAGATCCCCCATAAAAATGTTGGCAAAAGAAGGTGCCATTTTTGTTCCATACAAAAAAAGAGCTTTCGACGGCCAGCGAAAGCTCTTTTTTTGAGAGCCCAGGTGGTCGTGTGGTCTAGCGGGACGGCTGCAGTGCAGGCGATTTGGTGTCACGATATCACAGTAGCATGGGTTCGAATCCCGGCCAGGGAAGAACCAAAAATTTGCGAAAGCAAATTTACAGATCTAACATTGTTGGGTTGATGTTTAGACGAGTTGTATATATATATATATTAATATATATAGCATGAGTTTGTACACCCCACCTACGATAGTAGAGGAGCATTATGTTTTCTGGTCTGTGCGTCCGTTCGTCCGTCCGTTCGTTCGTCTGTCCGTCTGTTCCGCTTCAGGTTAAAGTTTTTAAAGCACTTCGGTGTTAACATGAATATCAATTATATGGTCATTTTTATAAAGGGTCCTCAATGCTCATCAACTTTTTACTTGTTTGGCTTTATAACTTTTTTTATTAGAGCGACACTGATGAGTCGTATGTAAACGAAACGCGCGTCTGGTGTATTAAATTATAATCCTGGTACATTTGATAACTATTTGGTCAAGGTAGTTTTTGATGAACCTGAATACCAATCAACTTGAAACTAAGTACACATGTTCCTTCTGATATGATCTTTCTAATTTTATAGGCAAATTAGACTTTTGACCCCAATTTCACGGTCCACTGAACATAGAAAATGAAAGTGCGAGTTTCAGGTTAAAGTTTTTGTTCAAGGTAGTTTTTGATGAAGTTGAAGTCCAATCAACTTGAAACTTAGTACATTATATTCCCTATGGTATGATCTTTCTAATTTTGATGCCAAATAAGATTTTTTCCCAATTTCACGGTCCATTGAACATGAAAAATGATAGTGCGAGTGGAGCATCCGTGTACTTTGGACACATTCTTGTTACAAATGCTTTATGCTCCACCTTGATCCATATGATATATTTCAAATTTTAACCCAATACGAAAAGAGTTTAAAATTTTCTGTTTGGTTTGTTTAAAGGACTTTGATGAACTGTGGTTTGAAAACAGTTTGTGCAGATCTTTTATTCGACAATTATCTACATTTAGAATTATATTCATATGTATATTCTTGCAGCTACAAGTTATACTAAAGACAAGAAATGCAGAGTTCAAGATGATAATGTTGATTGCAGCCATTTAGATTTGACAACAATACCTAGGCATCTTCCAGTAAACGCGACCAGTCTGAACTTATTTTGGAACAGAATCAAAATTGTCAAAGGCTTTACCTTTCAATCTATGCGGTACATCACATACCTTGATTTGGGAAGAAATGTTATAGAGTTAATCGAGATAAATGCTTTCCATGGGTTACATCGTCTAAGAACTCTACATCTTCACGACAATTCTATCAATGTTTTTCCCAACGGCATGTTCGAAAGACTAAATGGTTTACAAGTTTTGTCAATTGATGGCAATAAACTAAAATATTTCCAAGATGATAGAATAACAAAAATATCAAAGATCGTGTCACTGACCACACTTTCGTTTGACGTTTATCCAGATTTCAAATTTCCCATGCAATGGGGGAAGTTAAGTAAGTTGACAGATTTGAGGATTTTCGCCAGGTCATCAAAAGTACATTTCAACAAGGCAATGTTTGTTCATGTTAACGTGTTGCCAATAGTGTCTCTGTCCATAAATGTTGTGCCGTTCATATCGGAAGATTTTTTCGAACATTTTCCTAAATTAGATTCAATAACACTTTCGATAGGTACTGACCTACCTCAAAATCCAATAGACCAAGTATTCAAATCGTTTGGAGTTTTCAGAGGGAAGAATATTAACAACATTGAAATACATACTGGCAGATTTGATAATGGGTTTACTTTAAATCACAATAGAATGAAGTATTTATGGTCAATTTGTTTGAAACGACTGACATTGAATAATCTCTACATTAAAGATATACTTATATATGCGATGCAAGAATTTTCTAACAAAAGCACATGTCTTGAGTACCTGGAAATTTCTGAAAATACCATCTTCGATCGAGGAGGTTCTGAATTGTTAGTTAATATGCAGAACTTTAAAAATTTAAAAGTTTTCAAATTGATAAGAAATTGGCGTAGTTTGAGGAGAAAACGCTCGCAACCATCAACCTTATATAGTTTCGTGTTTCCAAAAACTATTGAAGAAGTGTATATAGAAAATAACATGGCTTTTGATATGGGCAATATAGAAGTTATAAACGGTCATAACCTTCGTGTGTTAAGCTTGAAAGACAATGAAGTTTGGACATGCGAAGGTAGTTTTACAGGAATTATAAATGTAGAGTTTTTTGATATGTCTAGATGGACATGCGAAAAGCTGTCACATAACTTGCTTTATGGTTTCCCAAATTTAAAGACACTGAAAGCGACTGGATCACAACTAGGAAAAGGATTTGCAAACACTGCTGGAGCAGGGTATTTCTTAAGTAAGAATATGAGATTGCATGATATTAATCTTTCGTCTAATAGGATAAACAGTATACCAGATGGATTATTTTTGCGTCCGTTTGAGCAGTTATCATCAGTTGACATGTCGTATAACAATCTCACAACATTTCCTAAGTTTCATGCAAGTATCAAAACATTGAAAATAATTGATTTGACCTTTAACAGTATTACACACTTCAATAACAAAGACATTGAACGAATAAGAAAGCTTAGAAAAGTTGATATACTCTTGAAAGGTAATCCCTTTCAATGTTCCTGTAAGACATTGCAGTTTTTAAAATGGTTAAGTGAAACAAACCAAGTACCGGATATCTTAGATCTGACCTGTGTAACTGAAAAGGCCTCCAGGAGGTTAATGTCTAAAGTTATCTCAGATTTAAAGACATTTGAGATTTCTTGCAAAACGAAATTCTGGTTGCCGTTTACTGTGTCTTTAACCTCCATAATCATACTTGCTATAATAACAACCGTCGTATTTTTTCGATATAAATATGCTGTTGAGTACTTTTTATTGAGATTCAAAATGAAAATGAGAAATTACAATGAACTGACACAGAATTATACTTATGATGCTTTTATATCATATAGTCACACAGATTCGCCATGGGTTAAACAGTTCCATGATAAAGTCAGCAGTATGGGCCTCGATTTATGTCTAGACGCTAAGGACTTTATTGCTGGTAAAGGTATAGCAGAAAATGTGGTCAATGCAATCGATTCCAGTAGAAAGGTTATATTCGTTGTGACTCATAATTTCTTAAAGAGTGATTGGGGCTCTTATGAAATGGAAATGACCCGTATGCATGCTTTTCAGAAGGGAAGAGAAGATATGGTGATTGTTGTCGTAAAGGATAATATAAAGATAACCGATATGCCGGATGTTATGAAGAATATGTGGTTTAAAATTACATGTATCCAATGGCCAAATGATGACAACCTGCCATACAATACGGAGGAAATATTTTATGAAAAGATGAAAATGTCTCTGAAAATGAAGGAAGAAACTACTATATAATATTCCAGAAATTCAGCTGCAAAAAAAGTTTGCCATCATTTCAGAATAATTATCAAATTTGGAAAAAAATCGTTGGTTAGTAGAAATTTTATGTTTTTATAAATGTGATATAAACCATGACACACGAAAGAAAAGGAGAACATATCTCCAGTCTATGATTCGTATATAAATGTGCATGGTCATATTCTTATTTTTTGCTCTTGTATGCTCGTAAGCGTATTAAATACTTGTTTTCATTTTGATTGTGTTATAAATCATTTTTTAAATTTTTTGTAAGGTCAAACTTTTAGTTATGATTGTTCTTGTGATTGATATTGCAGAAACACGTGTTGTACTCACATAATATATTTGTTTTATTGTTGTTTGTTATAAATGTATATCAGAACCAGATATGTATCAAATAGGTTATTATGGATAAGAACATCATGAGTAGGAAAACATAATATTTGCGCAATACTTGTATATGCTTGATAGATTGATGGTGTTTAACGCATTGTTTAGCTTTATTGCTTATTTAGTGGCGGTCAGTTTCTATCTGTCGAGGAAACCAAAGTACACAGAGAGAAAAATACAGTTTGTAACCTGTGTTTAGTGAGTTAACTGCTTAGGCAATTTAGTCAAACAAGATTGCGCCGCATATAAGATAAACATTACTATCAATTATTAAAACTTAGTGTGCTGTTGTAAATTCATTGAAGATGTCGACTGTTATTCTGCGGTTTACATTGCGGTTGTACTTCAATTCTGTACTTCTCTGTGTTTAGTGCTCTTGTTTGTACCGCATTTCTGTTACGTAGTGTGTCCATTAAGCGACATGTTTAACATTGACATACATGCAACCAACCATGTATCTGTAAAATGTAAAACATTTCAGTTGTTATCTATAGTCAGTTTCTACGTATTTTAGCATATATTTTTGTTGTAGCTCAATGTTTTAGTTGTTCCGCCTTTTTCACTCGTTCATTAGACGTTTTCCCTCGGTTTTATTTTTTTACCCGGATATTTGTTTTCGTTAAGACCATGTTATGTAATTTCACATCTTATATCATTAGAAAATAAAACTATTTAAAAAGAACTGATCATATGAAGATAACGCCTAAAGTCACATCTAAATACCCATACAAAATCGAAAAAAAAATCCTATTGTTGGCTGTTTTGCAATTTTGCATTTAATGCAAGTAGTTTGAAACTATTCAGTTAATATTTTGCACAATTCAGAAATATGTATACTGACAAGATTAATCAAGGAAAAAGGGAAGAATTTTATGACATTAAAACTCATAGGTAGAAAAATCAGTGACAACACCATAATTAAAAATAAATAAGACCGATAGCCACACAATAGAAAACAAAACAAAAACGTAGAAAACTAAAGACGAGCCCACAAACAACTGGAATTGATTTCATGTTCTCTGAAAGGGTATGAACTGCTATTCCGCAGGCGGAACCAGACTGTTGCTCATGGGAGCAGGATTGTAGTTACTACATTAAGAACAAACCCGCTAGTATATGTGGAACGGATATTACACAACAGTCTACCAAATCTTCCTAAAACTTAATGATTTTAACTTTATCACTTGCAACTATTGGTTTAAAAGCTTCAATCCTCTATCAAGGGATCTTGATGGGAAATACAAACCCTCGAATATCGTTTCAACTCCATATATATGCAGGCGCTACTGAATTATTAATATATAGAAATGCAAAGTTCAAAATTTGAAAAATAAAATAATGTTTTGTCATACAGTTTTGTTTTCAACCTACGCGCATGGTCAACTACCAAGACATGCAGCAGATTTAACTGTATCTGTTGTATTCATTATATCAAGTTTGATGGCATAGATGCGTTCAACGTAGTCAATAATTTAAAGCAGAAAGTAAGTTGAATGATTCATCCTTCCTAACCAGATCCTGAAGGAAGTCAGTCGCATACAAAAAAGAAGTCGGCAAGAATAGGGGAACAGTTTATGTCTATTTGAATGACAATTGTGTGTTCAAAAACACGTCCTCGAAACGTCACAAATGCGTCGTATCCAGAAATCAACACCACTTTGCTTATTTGAATATTATACTAAAGAAATCGGATACGGGTCACGGAAATTACATTAAAATGATAGGGAATTTTGAAAAAATGTCTGTTTTAATTTTAATTTAAGTGATAGACAGGTTGCCGGGGCAGAAAATGAATATACGCAACAATATACACCATTTAAACGAAACATAATGACTGTTGTTGCAAAAATACAGGTTCCTGAGCTATTTTAAAAATCGAAGCGAGAGGCTTTTAACATTGCAGTGTAAAATACAGGTTAAAATGGCTGAAACGTCAAATTTGCAACCTTCGTGTTGAAAATTGGCGTACAAGGTCTTTACAAAAACAGGTTGCCGGGGTGAAATATGAAACTTGAATTTCCAAAGAATAAGCAAGTCCAAATCTTGTATGTG
Organism: Mytilus edulis; assembly: GCF_963676685.1. Taxonomy (NCBI): domain Eukaryota; kingdom Metazoa; phylum Mollusca; class Bivalvia; order Mytilida; family Mytilidae; genus Mytilus; species Mytilus edulis. The sequence goes on from NC_092353.1 coordinate 11,586,128, forward strand.
TAGTTCTAGGTTCCCACGTAAAATTAAAATGTCACTATTTCAAGAAGAATAAACTCACGAAAGCACGAAAAATTCACTAAATTCGCGTTCATTGTTTTGATTTTGACCGCCTGACAACTTTACGGAAATATCAAAGTGATTGTAAATAAGGACTCTGTGACGGGCAACTTATAATATCCGTGTTTTAAAGATTTTAATGATATCAAGCCTATCAAGCCAGTCCAGTTCAAAGTACTATCACGTGGTACAATTCTCATTTACATGTTATGAATAATAATTAGCAAAACCACTACTAATTTCTGGCTATGTTGTTAATCAAGAAATGAATAATCTATTTTATGACAGATTCAGAGAATTTGTTTGTTTGAATTAGAGTATTGATTTACATAGTAGAAAAAAACAATAAAGTTGTATATATTTTGGCTATTGATTTTATAAAACAAAGCAGAACCAACTCCTTCAATTTTGCATTAAGTTTGGAATGGGAAATACTTGCAAAGTTTAGAAACGTCACATGTTTTAATACTATTGTAAGACGAAAGAGCATTCTTAGAACGTATGTACTCAAAAAGATTTTTGAAATTTTTGAGTATCCTCATCTGATGCACACCACCCAATTTAATTAGCTCCACAATGAATTTTAATACCTGTTTAGCTTGCTGATAAAGTTGACGTTGATAATTTAGAAAGAGGTTTCATGAAAGTCCCAGCAATACACTGTTGTTTGTAAAGACACTTTGCAGTTTAAGTATCCAATACAGAGATTGAAGATCTAGTTGAAATTCAAACAAAACAAAGAGCATGATATCTATAAAGGGGTAATATAGTTCTTTGAATTAAGCAAGATGAAAAAAAAAATCCACTTCATGTTAAAGGTTTCGATTATAAGCCAGTCATACGATACCAAATAAATGTAATTACAACTTCGTATGAAGGCGGAAGATTGAAATAGAGAAAACTCATTGTAATGTACATCAATATAATGCAAGTAGGGTATATATTATATATACAAGGAAAGACACAATTATACTCCTTAAATTTTGCAATTGAAGTTTTTCATAATGCTCATGTCGATGTGTAAAGAAAAATAACAAAACCCTTGAACTCAAAAAAGGAAAAGTCAAATAGGTGGGTCCCTCATCAAATGACAATGAGTCAAAAGCGCAAACACACCAAACGAATGGATATTAACTGTCATATTCCTGACTTGCATTTTTATCAAATGAATTTTCTCATGCAGAAATGGTTCATTTAACCTGGTGTTATGGGTAGGTTAACATGACACCTGTATGTTACAGCCGACATTAAGACATGTTTTTTTCTCTACTTGTTGAAGGCTGTACGGATGCCTATAGTTACTGACATCCAATTTATTTGAACTTTGGTGGATAGTTGTTCCATTGAAAATCATACAAAATGTACTTCGGTCAACGCTTTAACACCCAAATGAAATTACAAAAAGAAGCATTCAATTCTTAAATAAATATTGTGCCATAATTACCTTCATAAGACACACTAGTTCAATTTTCAGGATTAAATAAGAGGAAAATAGGAATATCCGGTTATTTGTACCAAGCAATCACGAAAATAAAACGAAAAACAAGTGTTCTCATATGCTTTTACCCAAAGGCTGCTATCGATAATGGGAGTATAAAGTAATACTTATATGGAGATGAGACCAACCTGATTGGACAGACTGAACTGGTAACTGCCTTATCTTTTCCTTTAGATATACAAAAAATAATAAAAATTGCTCACATCCACTTTATTTGGGCTTTGGTTGACAGTTGTGTCATTGGCAATAGTACTACATCTCCTGTTTATTTCTTATATATCATGTGTTTAAAAAATTGTTTTTTTGGGGGGGGAGGGAGTAATTTTATTTTTAAGAACAAAATACATAATTTTGCTTTCTACCTATTCTTTCGTTTTTGTACGGTTGATATTTTTCGACAGTTTTAGTATTTTACAAATACACATTCGGTGTAACAGTTTTTGACTTCGTCAAATTCAAAAACTGTTACACCGAAGCAATAAATGTGTTTGTCTGTTAAAAAGAAAGAGTTTGGTATGAGGAAACTGACGAATTACTGTAACATGTACAATAAAATAATTAAAAAAAACATTATTGAACGCAATACTTTCAAAGACGGTGAACAATGCATGCATGGTGTCCTTTTGAATTTAAAAAAATCAAGGTAAACACTGTCTACTTATATTGGAATAGTACTACACACAGGGAAGTTGATAGGTATATGACATACATTGGTCTGCATACAAGACAGTGACATTAGTATCTGCTCACTTAAATCTTTTCTCAATCATTTAGATTAAAGAATCATGAACATTATTAAGATTATACTCCTTTTGATCTTAACAACCTTATAAGAAAGTAAATTATTTCATTTGTCTTTATTATTACGATATTGCCAGTTGATATTCAGTAGGTCATTGATGACAGTTTAAGGTTAAGACCATACACATTTCAACGAATATGCGCGATATCTTCAATAGTTTACAAAACACTCACACTTACACTCTTCTCGTCATACTTGGTGATCAAAATAACACAATTTGTCTGTGATTGTTGATTATGCAATGTTTGGTGATTGTCTTTGCATTTTCAAGGTTAAATATATTTGTATTAATGCGGTTTTTATATGTGACTTACAAACAGGAGCTAGCAGTTATTGTTTTACGATATATACTAGTGTAGATTGAATGTTTACAAATACTCTATGTTCTTCATTGATCCATATCATGGGTTTTGAATTCTTAAAGGGACACTAGCTACTAAATATGTAAAAAAAAAATAAAGTATGATTTTTTTGGTTCAATCATTGATAAAAGACTTATAGTAAAATAATATTTTGCTTTAGCAGCCAGTATGGTTCAATTTTGTCACATAAAGCAATACATTGATGATGATTCATTTACTTGCTAGTGCATAATTCGACCTCATTTATCCGTATTCATGTGAACTTAAATGTAACCCCTTAGCTAGAGATGGTTAACTCAAGTATTGTTCGTGTTAGGTTGTTTTAAGGAAGGATGTCAACATCGAAAAGTGAAACAAAGGTAAATCATTTGATTGACTGCTTCGATCCACAACAAATCATTCTTATACAGGTAATAACAATGATTAAGACATATTTTAAATCTATAATATGATATTAAACAGACCTAGAAAAATCCAATTTGCGTCTATTTATATCTATATATATAAATATACATGTTTATGTCGCTTATATGAACATCGGAGGTATAATGTTCAGAGGTCAACTCGATAGTAAATTAGAAGCCGGCACGATTAAATTACACACAAAGCGAAGCTACACATTATTGAGCCCATTCCCTTCAAATTGTTTATTTTAAGCATTTAATAACTTGCAAATACGAGAATTTGAGTCAAATCAGTGAGCAAGTATTTGACAGGTAATGCCGCTTTAACCAATACGAAAATAGTTGTTTCAACTGTTCTTTTTGGTTTATCTAAATGATTTTGATGAACTGTAATTAGAATAAGGTTTGTAAAGATCTTTTATTCAACTAGTCATACATCAAAAATTACATTTATACTTATATTTGTGCAGCCAAGGGTTATAGCAATGAAACGAAATGCAACGTTTAAAACACCATTGTTGATTGTTGCAATTTAGCCTTGACCACAAAACCAAGGCACTTACCAGTAAACGCGACGAATCTGGACTTAAGCAGAAACAGCATCAAAATAGTCAAAGGCTTTACCTTTCAGTCTTTGCGATACATCACCGACCTTAACTTGGAAAGAAATGTGATACAGTTAATCGAGATAAATGCTTTTCATGGGTTACATCGTCTACGAAGTCTTCATCTCAGCTCCAATTCTATAAAATTATTTCCCGCTGGCACGTTCGACAGACTGAATGGTTTACAAGAGTTGTCGATTGATGACAATAAACTACAATACTTACACGATAATGAATTAACAAAAAATATTAAACATGTTAAAGATCATGTCATTGAGGAAATTTTCGTTTGACATATATCCAAATTTCAAATTTCCCAGTAAATGGGGTACGTTAAGTGAGTTGACAGATTTGGGGATTTTCGCTAGGTCAGCAAAAGTGCAATGTAACAAGGCAATTTCGCTCATGTTAACTTACTGAAAATAATATCTCTGTCCATAGATGTTGTACCGTTCATATCGGTGTCGCACGTTAGACGCGGACGGGCTATCGCGGGTCTCTCGACCAGCGAGGCCGGCAAACTATACTCTCGGTAAATTTGTTTTACCTGGGTGAAATTTTCATCGAGGTGTCGCACGTTAGACGCGGACGGGCTACCGCGGGTCTCTCGACCATCGAGGCCGGCAAACTATACCCTCGGTAAAACTTTTTTACCTGGGTGAATTTTTCATCGAGGAGTCGCACGTTAGACGCGGACGGGCTACCACGGGTCTCTCGACCATCGAAGCCGGCAAACTATACCCTCGGTAAAAAAAAATCCTAAATTAGATTCAATAACACTTTCGATAGGTACTGACCTACCTAAACATCCAATAAACCAAGTATTCAAATCGTTTGGTGTTTTCAGAGGAAGAAACCTGACGAGCATTGAAATAAATTCAGGGAGATTTGATAATGGGTTTACTTTAAATCACAAGAGAATGAAGTATGTATGGTCAATTTGTTTGAAACGACTCACTTTTAATAATCTATACATTACAGATATGCTTATATATGCGATGCAAGAATTTGTTTTATCAAAAGCACATGTCTCGAGTACCTGGAATTATCTGAAAAAAACCCTCTTCGACCGAGGAGCTTCTGCAGTTGCATTTATGAATAAATTAAAAAATTTGAAAGTTTTGAAAAAAAACAGAAATTGGCGTAATTCGAGAAGTAAACGCTCACAAGCATCAATATTATTTAGTCTCGTGCTTCCGAAAACTCTTGAAGAATTGTATATAGAACATAACATGGGTGGTGATATGGCCGATGTTTAATTTATAAAAGGTATCAATCTTCGTGTGCTAAGCTTGAAGGACAATGAAATGTGGTCGTGCATTGGAACTTTTAGAGGAATTATAAATGTGGAGTATATTGATATGTCTGGATGGAGATGCGAAAAGCTGTCAATAAATTTGCTATATGGTTTTCCAAATTTAAAGACATTGAAAGCCAGTGGGTCACATCTAGGAAAAGGATTTGTAAACCTTGCTGGAGCTGGGTCTTTCTTGTGTAAGAATCTGAGATTGCAAGATATTAATCTTTCGTCTATTAGAATGAATAGAACACCGAAAGGATTATTTTGACGCCCGTTTGGGCAGTTATTATCAGTTAACATGTCGTATAACAATCTCACAATATTTCCAAAATTTCATACAAGTATCAAAACATTGAAAATAATTGATTTGACCTTTAACAGTATTATACATTTCAATAGAGAAGACATTGACCCAATAGAAAAGCTTGGAGAAGTTGATATACTCTTGAGAGGTAATCCCTTTAAATGTTCCTGTAAAACATTACAGTTTTTAAAATGGTTAAGTGAGACAAACCGAGTACTGGATATCTTAGATCTGACCTGCGTAACTGAAATGGCTTCCAGAAGGGATATGTCTGAAGTTATGTCAAACTTAAAGACATTTGAGATTTCATGCAGAAGGAAATTCTGGTTGGCGTTTGCCGTGTCTACAACCTCCATTATCATATTTGCTATGATATTAACCGTCGTATTCTTTCGATATAAATATGCTGTTGAGTACTTTTTACTGAGATTCAAAATGAAAATGAAAAATTACAATGACTTGCAACAGGAATATATTTATGATGCTTTTATATCATATAGTCACACAGATTTGTTATGGGTTAAACAGTTTTATGACAAGGTAAACAATATGGGCTTCGAATTATGTCTGGACGACAAGGACTTTATTGCTGGTGAAAGTATAGCAGTTAATGTACTAAATGCAATCGATTCCAGCAGAAAGGTTATATTTATTATAACTCACGAATTCTTAAAGAGTAGTTGGGGGTCATATGAAATGGAAATGACCCGTATGCATGCTTTTCAGAAGGGAAGAGAAGATATGGTGATTGTTGTCGTGAAGGATGATATAAAGATAACAGATATGCCGGAAGTGATGAAGAATATGTGGATTAAGATAACATGTATCCAATGGCCAAACGATGACAACTTGCCATACAATACGGAGGAAATATTTTATGAAAAGATGAAAATGTCTCTCCAAAGGACGGAGAATACTACTTTACTGTATTCTAGAAATGCAGTCTTTGTCATCATTTCAGAAAAATAAAATAATAATAAGTAGGGATGTCAACTCGGTGAAGATCTATTACTTGATTTTGTTTTTACTCGTTGGATTTACCGAGCGATACTCGAATAATCGCTCGGTAAAACATTTACAAAATAAAAACTTACTGCCATTTAATGTACATGTTTATTTTGTTTTTCGTTGTATAATAAAAGTAAATTATTACCTAGGAATAAATTATAGTCCAAGGAATTTTATATCATAGCATATAGCTCATTCACTACATGTTCTTATTACGTAAGCTGGTAATTATCTAATCAAGTAATTAATTAATATCTATAGAAAAAATGTTACTCAAACAACAGTATTTAAGAACTGTAAAACACACACATTTAATGATCAACAAACAAAGGGGTGATGATTAGAAATTTCTCATGCCATTAATCATTTATCTGGGGGTCGATACAGGGTGAAACAAGTTTGTTCATAGTGTAAAATAATATCGGTCAACCTTTTCAGGAAGTAGCAATTTCTCAAATGTGTTAGGTAGCTAACAGTTCTGCTGATGAAAATGTATGCTCTGACTGTACAGAGATCGGAGAGTGATTAAGATTTGCTAGAAGTGTCAGCCGTGGAAAAATGCTCCTGTTCATATATCGTTTAATAAATATTTATTTATTTTGAAAAAAAATATAATTTCCAGGGAGGTGCTATGAATACAAATGTATTTTACTTAAACTGAAGAAAGCAACAACACTCTTACATGCAGCTGATTAGTCGAGTACTATTTTGGTAATCGATACTCGGTACTACCGAGCGATACTCGAGTACTTTGCTATAAGTATTTCCCTTGAATCAAAAATAAGGTTCAGAGGACAAGTACAAAGTTTTAATTGAAACAAATATTAATTTTTGCTGTAAAGTAAAAATTGGAAACCTATTTATATGAATGGTTTCAATTCGGACCCAAAAAAAACAAATTTCTTGGAAGAAAATATGCTAGAAGCAATACGCTTTGCTGGTTCCAATATCGAATTCTTCATAGCATATTAGGAATTGATTCACTACATAATTAAAAAAGTAGCAACATATGTAATGTTTGCAAAGAAGAACCAGAGACCATAGAACATATATGTTTGAGGTGTTCTATGGTCACCAGTCTCTGGCATGCACTAAACCACTGTTTTTTTTAAATGACAAATATTGAACTGCCTTTAAATATTAAAATTATTCTATCTGGAAACATAAAATTGCATTTTGATAAAATAATATCAGTCTGTTTAAAAAATACCATATTTACCGAACAAACTAACAAGAAGTGAGGAATACATTTGATTTAAAATCTTCTCTATAGAGTAATAAAGAAAAGATTGCAGCCCGTGTGGGCCTATTTTGTAAAATAGATAAAAAAAAAAAACATATCGGGTTTTGTTCACCTTTTTTTTATTTAAACTGCACAAATTGATATTCCAAAAAAAGAATTCGATTTCATTGTTATTAGATAATTATTTATTTTCAACCTAATGTTGCACTTTTTTATTCTGTATACTCATGTGGGTTTCTTCTAATTTCCGTTCAGTGGTAGCTTATTTTGTGCTTTTTTATTTATCCTTCTATTAAATTATTTATATGTCAAATATTTTTGTTTTGCATTGATTTTGTATTGAAATTAATATATGTCTAAACTCTGTGCATGATTCTGTATCGGGGCTACTGTAATTTTTAATTTTTTTTTTGGTAAAATGACATCATATACACTTTATTTCAGATAATATTACATTTAAAAAAGAAGATATGGTATGACTGCAAATGAGGCAACTCTCCACAAGATATCAACTTACACATACTAGAATATGTAGACTACTTTCTCACAAGCACAATACTCTAAGTGTAAAGTATAATGACATACCCTAAAGGCATGAAGTTACATTCTACTGATTTAACATACCACAAATAACAAACACTGCATTAAATATATTAAAGATATAGATATGGTTTGATTGCGAATGAGACAAAAACTCACCAAGAGACCAGATTACACTTAATGTCTGTTTAGATTTTAAAACAAATTTTCATATGATGTGATATTTGTGTTTTGTTGTAAACATTTCCTTTTATCCTATTGTAGATTTTTAAGATATTGATTATAATTGGCCCATATAGCTTTCAAATGTAATTACATTGTTAAAAATATCAATACTTTTCATGAAAGAGGTAACGGTTGAAACAATTCCCTGGTATGTAAGAAAGTTGGTATCAATATTATATATTTTTCAAATTAGTGCAGCTACATTAAATGTCCATCGCTATCTATTAAACTCCTTTAGCAGTCCATTTTTGCCCAGAGGGGTCGATTACCAGTCTTTAACTTGTAACTTATTCCACATGTTAGATGTGATAAAATTATATTCGTTCAAAACAGCTACTTTAGTTTGGAGTTCTATTCAAGCATTTTAAAGAACCTCTAGCTAAAAAGGATTTTTTTTAACATATGGAAACTACATAGATCAGTTCATTAATTTTCATAAGTACACTTATATTTATAAAAGAAAACATGTTACATTATGTTTTACCTACAGTTTAATACATAAAGATCTACATGTGTTTTGAATCGAAGACAAACTTGGTTGCATTAATTTTATCGTTTTTAATGAAGTAAAATCCCTAAAAGCGCTTTTGATGGATAAAATGTAGAAACATGAGGAAGTGCTATTCTCTTTCTTTGAGTCAAGGAAGTAGATCTACCAAACAATGACAATTTATTTTAACGGCTTCAATTACAATCAAGTCATACGATAGCAATTTAATGCAATTTGAACTTAATATGTATGCGGAAAATCTAAACGAAACGTAAAATAACCCACAATCAAAGCAAACTTCATGGCATTGAAGCGGAAAGTCCCTTATCAAACAAAGAAAACCAATTGACAAGTACAACAATAAAACGCAAGTGGGGTATATATTTAACACATAAGGAAACACAATAAGACTTTACATTCGCGATACAATTTAAACCACATATCATTTTAATATGCAATGCCACAATAAACGAACCAAGTTTATAATACGATTGAGAAATCTTCATTTGCCAGACTGCTACTCCATTATATTATCTTTCTTGTCACTTCTAGTCGAAGTCAGCACTTCGAATTTTGTGTTAACATGAAATTTCATTGATATAGTCATAATCATAAATTAACTGTTTATTAAACTAACGAGTTTTCGAAATACGGAGCTTTGTTTTTCTTAGAAATATGTTACATTCGTTGATAAAACCTTTCTAACTTTGTGGTCTCAATCATTATTATATTGATAATTTGAGAGGCGACTTTCCTGATATGGAACTTGCGCCCAATGTGGTCTAAATGTTCTTCAACTTTGTATTTATACATTTTTGTTTTTACTTTTTATTCGAGCGTCACTGATGAGTCTTTAGAAGACGACAAGCGCGTCTGGTGTACTAAATTTTAATCCCGGTATATTTAATTATGACATATCTGTCCGAAATAATGGCTTAACGATTTTATGACTAAAAAAGAGGGACGAAAGATACCAAAGGGACAGTCAAACTCCGTAATCTAATAAAAAAATGACAACGCCATGGCTAAAAAGGAAAAAGACAAACAGACAAACAATAGTACACATTACACCACATAGAAAACTAAAGAATAAACAACACGAACCCCACCAAAAACTAGGGGTGATCGCAGGTGCTCCGGAAGGGAAAGCAGATCCTGCTCCACATGTGGCACCAGTCGTGTTGCTTAGGTGATAACAAATCCGGTAAATAGTCTAAATCGGTAGATCACATTCATGAAAGGGAAGGGGATTGTAGTTACGACGTAAGGAACATATTCGATATCATTTATGAAACGGACGGTCAACCAACTCTTGATGGCGTCCGTAAAATTTACGAAGGGATGATTTCAACTTCACCATTTGGAACTCTTGGTTTAATAGCTTTCTTGTGAGCAGCAACCATCTATCAAGAAAATCATGATAAGAAATGCAAGCACGGGAATATTGTATCAATTGGGAGACATATACCCCGTATGCGGTGCTGCTGGAATGTTGCTACTTAGATATGGAAAGTTCACATTTGGAAAGCTGAAATCATCTCTTTTGTCGTATAGTTTTGTTTTCAACCGACCCTCATTGTCAATTTCTAGATGTAAGTCAAGATATGAGGCTGACTTAACTGTATCTGTAGTATCCTTTATCTGTAGTTCGATGGGATAGATGCGTTCCACATAGTCACCAAATTTTGAATTATTTAGTGAAAGAACATCATCTATATAGCGGAAAGTAGAGTTAAAGGATATTGCTAACTTCTTGTCTTTCTTCCTAAGAAGTTCCTGCATGACGTCAGCCTCATAATAATAAAGAAACAAGTCGGCAATTAGAAGGGCACAGTTTGTTCCCATTGGAATTGCGACAGTCTGTTGAAAAACACGTCCTCTGCACGTAACAAATATGTTGTCAATCAAGAAATCAAGCATCTTGATAATATCATTTTCAGAGAATTTTTTGTTTGAATCAGAGTGATCCTTTACAAAGCAGGATTTATCCCTCTTTAAGACAAGATACTTGTATCTACGTTGGCCATTCTTTTTTATGAAGCAAGGCAATACCAACTCTTTCAATTTGTCTTTAAGTTTGGAAAGTGGAATACTTGTGTAAAGAGTAGAAAAGTAAAATGTTTTAATACTGTTACAAAATGAAAGAGAGTTATATTGTATGTACTCTAAAAGATCTTTGGAATTTCTAAGTATCCACATCTGATTCACGCCACCTCTAGAATATGCAGTTTCACAATAACTTTGAAGTCCGTCTTTAATTGCTGATAAAATAGATGTTAATAATTAAGAAAGAGGTTTCGTGGAGCACTTGGAAGACCCAGCAATATACCGTTGTTTGTAAGGACTCTTATGTAGTTTAGGTATCCAATACAGTGATGGAAGATCCAGTTCTTCATCTTTGGTTAAAATTCCAAAGGAACATAGAACAGACCTATGATTATCCAGGATTTCCTCTTTGGTAAGTGTCGTGAGGGTCTATGTTGAGTTTCTAAGTGAATTGTAACATGTGGAAACATAAGGCCTTGCGAAAGGATAGGGTGACGGGGATCAATGTGAATCTTTGTTCCTGATTAAGTTTTGTAAAATTGGTAAAAGTTTTGTTACTTTTCACATAAATGTACTTCCGTTCTATGTCTTTTATGGACCTCCCATTAAAACAGCTTTAGTGTAATTTCTTTATCATTGAATGCAATTAGGTCATATCTAGGAAACGGATTTGCAAACATTGCTGGAGCTTGGTCTTTCTTGAGTAAGAATCTGAGATTGCAAGATATTAATCTTTCGTCTAATAAGATTAACAGTATAACAGATGGCCTATTTTTGCACCCGTTTCAGCAGTTATCATCAGTTAACATGTCGAATAACAATCTTACAATATTTCCCAAATTTCATGCAAATGCAGTTGATTTAATCTTGAGAGGTAATCCCTCTAAAATGGTTACGTGAGACAAACTGAGTACAGGATATCTTCCATCTGACCTGTGTAACTGAAAAGGCTTCCAGAAGGTTTATGTCTGAAGTTATCTCAAATTTAAAGACATTTGAGATTTCTTGCAAAACAAATTCTGGTTGCCGTTTGCTGTGTCTTTAACCTCCATAATCATACTTGCTATAAAAAAACGTCGTATTTTTTCGATATAAATACAGAAATATACTTATTATGCCTTTGTATCATATAGTCATGCAGATTCGAAATGGATTAAACAGTTCCATGACAAGGTCAGCAGTATAGCATTCGAATTATGTCTGGAAGCGAAAGACTTTATTGGCGGTTCATGTATTGCAGAAAATGTGATCAATGCAATCGATTCTAGCAGAAGGGTTATATCCATTATAACTCACAATTTCTTAAAGAGTACTTGGGGCTCGTATGAAATGGAAATGACCCGTATGCATGCTTTTCAGAAGGGAAGAGAAGACATGGTGATTGTTGTCGTAAAGGATGATATACAGGTAACAGATATGCCGGAAGTGATGAAGAAGATGTGGTTTAAAATAACATATATTCAATGGCCAAACGATGAACATCTGGCATACAATACGGAGGACATATGTTATGAAAAGATGAAAATGTCTCTGAAAATGAAGGAAGAAACTACTATATAATATACCAGAAATTCAGCTGTATAAAAAGTTTGCCATCAATTCAGAATAATTATCAAATTTAGAAAAAAATCGTTGGTTAGAAGAAATTTTATGTTTATATAGATGTGATATGAACCATGACACAAGAAAGAGATGAAGAACATTTCGCCAGGCTATGATTTGTATATAAATGTGGTCATATTCTTATTTTTTCTCTCTCTTATTTATGCCTATAAGCGTATCACATACTTGTTTTCATTTTGATTGTCTTATAAATCATTTTTTTTATTTTATTGCACGGTCAAACTTTTGGTTATGATTGTTCTTGTGATTGACATTGCAGAAACACGTGTTGTACTCATAGAATATATTTGTTTTATTGTTGTTTGTTATTAATGTATATCTGAATCAGATATGTATCAAATAGGTTATTATGGATAAGAACATCATGAGTAGGAACAACATAATATTTAGGCAATACTTGTATATGTTTGATTGATTAAGGGTGTTTAACGCATTATTTAGCTTTATTGCTTATTTAGTGGAGGTCAGTTTTTATTTTGTGGAGGAAACCAAATTACATATAGAGCACAATCGAGTTTGTGTCCTGTGTTTAGTGAGTTAACTTTTTATGCAATTTAGCTAAACAGATTACGCCTTATGTAAAATAAATATTCCTATCGATTATTAAAACTTAGTGTGCTGTTGTAAATTCATTGAAGATGTCTGCTTTTATTCCGTAGTTTACATTGCGGTTGTACTTCAGTTCTGCACTTCTCTGAGCTAAGTGCTTTTGTTTGTACCGCATTTCTGTTACGTAGTGTGTCAATAAAGCGATATGTTTAACATTGACATACATGCAACCAACCATGTATCTGTAAAATGTAAAACATTTCAGTTGTTATCTATAGTCAGTTTCTATGTATTTTAGCATATATTTTTGTTGTAGCTCAATGTTTTAGATGTTCCTTTTTTCACTCTTTCATTAGATGTTTTCCCTCGTTTTTTTCCCCAGATATTTGTTTTCGTTTAAGACCATGTTATGTAATTTCACATCTTATATCATTAGAAAATAAAACTATTTAAAAAGAACTGATCATATGAAGATAACGCCTAAAGTCACATCTAAATACCCATACAAAATCTTTAAAAAAAATCCTATTGTTGGCTGTTTTGCAATTTTGCATTTGATGCAAGTAGTTTGAAACTATTCAGTTAATATTTTGCACAATTCAGAAATAAGTATACTGACCAGATTAATCAAGGAAAAAGGGAAGAAAGATTATTTTGTGACATTAAAACTCATAGGTAGAAAAATCAGTGACAACGCCATAATTAAAAATAAATAAGACCGATAGACACACAATAGAAAACAAAACAAAAACGTAGAAAACTACAGACGAGCCCACAAACAACTGGGATTGATTTCATGTTCTCTGAAATGGTATGAACTGCTATTCCGCAGGCGGAACCAGACTGTCACTCATAGGAGCAGAATTGTAGTTACTACATTAAGAACAAACCCGCTAGTATATGTGTGAACGGATATTACACAACAGTGTACCAAATCTTCCTAAAACTTAATGATTTTAACTTTATCACTTGCAACTATTGGTTTAAAAGCTTCAATCCCCTATCAAGGGATCATGATGGGAAATACAAACCCTCGAATATCGTTTCGACTCCATATATATGCATGCGCTACTGAATTGTTAATATATAGAAATGTTCCAAATTTGAAAAATAAGATAATGTTTTGTCATACAGTTATGTTTTCAACCTACGCGCATGGTCAACTACCAGATTAAAGTCAAGACATGAAGCATATTTAACTGTATCTGTTGTATTCATTATATCAAGTTTGATGGCATAGATGCGTTCAACGTAGTCAACAATTTAAAGCAGAAAGTAAGGTGAATGATTCTTCTTTCCTAACCAGATCCTGAAAGAAGTTAGTCGCATACAAAGAAGAAGTCGGCAAGAATAGGGGAACAGTTTATATCATTCGAATAACAATTGTGTGTTCAAAAACACGTCCTCCAAACGTAACTAATATGTGTTAATCAAGAAATGAATCATCTGTTTTATGACAGATTCAGAGAATTTGTTTGTTTGAATTAGAGTGATGATTTACAAAGTAGAACACAACAAGATAGTTGTATATATTTTAGCTATTGATTTTATAAAACAAAGCAGAACCAACTCGTTCAATTTTACATTAAGTTTGGAATGGGAAATACTTGCAAAGTGTAGAAACGTCACATGTTTTAATTCTATTGCAAGATGAAAGATCATTCTGAGAACGTATGTACTCTAAAAGATTTTTGAAATTTTTGAGTATCCTCATCTGATGCACACCACCCAATTTAAATAGTTCTACAATGAATTTTAATACCTGTTTTGCTTTGCTGATAAAATTGACGTTGATAATTTAGAAAGAGGTTTCATGAAAGACCCAGCAATATACTGTTGTTTGTAAAGACACTTTGCAGTTTAGGTATTCAATACAAAGATAAAAGATCTAGTTGAAATTCTAACGAAACAAAGAGCATGATATCTATAAAGGGGTATAACAGTTCCTTAAATTAAGCAAGATGAAAGTAAAATCCACTACATGATTATAATCCAGTCATACGATACCAAATAAATGTAATTACAAGTTCGTATGAATGCGGAAGATTGAAATAGAGAAAACTCATTGTAATGTACATCAATTTAATGCAAGTAGGGTATACATTATATATACAAGAGTAGACACAATTATACTCCTTAAATTTCGCAATTGAGGTTTTTTATAATGCTCATGCCGGTGTGTAAAGAAAAATTACAAAACCACTGAACTCAGAAAAGGAAAAGTCAAATCGGTGCCTTATATATCATGTACTGCAGTACGCCGCTAGATTAAAACTGACGTGGAAAGGTAACACACGGTCAGCGAAAGCTCTTTTTTTGAGAGCCCAGGTGTGGTCTAGCGGGACGGCTGCAGTGCAGGCGATTTGGTGTCACGATATCACAGAAGCATGGGTTCGAATCCCGGCGAGGGAAGAACCAAAAATTTACGAAACCAAATTTACAGATCTAACATTGTTGGGTTGATGTTTAGACAAGTTGTATATACATTATGTACACAGCCATGTATCACAATCATTGATGGCGATCCGATGGATACATCTGTTGTAGAGTTGTCACTGACTCAGACGTATATATATATATATATATATATATGGCTGTGTACATAATGTATATACAACTCGTCTAAACATCAACCCAACAATGTTAGATCTGTAATTTTGCTTTCGCAAATTTTTGGTTCTTCCCTCGCCGGGATTCGAACCCATGCTACTGTGATATCGTGACACCAAATCGCCTGCACTGCAGCCGTCCCGCTAGACCACACGACCACCTGGGCTCTCAAAAAAAGAGCTTTCGCTGGCCGTGTGTTACCTTTCCACGTCAGTTTTAATCTAGCGGCGTACTGCAGTACATGATATATAAGGCATGAAGATGTTATTGTTACAGATCAGCTAAATTATCTATAGTAAAGGATCCTACAAATGAATGTAAGATACAGTCACAGAAAATAATTATATTTATAAGTACGTCTGAGTCAGTGACAACCCTACAACAGATGTATCCATCGGATCGCCATCAATGATGGTGATACATGGCTGTGTACATAATGTATATACAACTCGTCTAAACATCAACCCAACAATGTTAGATCTGTAAATTTGCTTTCGCAAATTTTTGGTTCTTCCCTCGCCGGGATTCGAACCCATGCTACTGTGATATCGTGACACCAAATCGCCTGCACTGTAGCCGTCCCGCTAGACCACACGACCACCTGGGCTCTCAAAAAAAGAGCTTTCGCTGGCCGTGTGTTACCTTTCCACGTCAGTTTTAATCTAGCGGCGTACTGCAGTACATGATATATAAGGCATGAAGATGTTATTGTTACAGATCAGCTAGATCATCTGTTGTAGGGTTGTCACTGACTCAGACGTACTTATAAATATAATTATTTTCTGTGACTGTATCTTACATTCATTTGTAGGATCCTTTACTATAGATAATTTAGCTGATCTGTAACAATAACATCTTCATGCCTTATATATCATGTACTGCAGTACGCCGCTAGATTAAAACTGACGTGGAAAGGTAACACACGGCCAGCGAAAGCTCTTTTTTTGAGAGCCCAGGTGGTCGTGTGGTCTAGCGGGACGGCTGCAGTGCAGGCGATTTGGTGTCACGATATCACAGTAGCATGGGTTCGAATCCCGGCGAGGGAAGAACCAAAAATTTGCGAAAGCAAATTTACAGATCTAACATTGTTGGGTTGATGTTTAGACGAGTTGTATATACATTATGTACACAGCCATGTATCACCATCATTGATGGCGATCCGATGGATACATCTGTTGTAGGGTTGTCACTGACTCAGACGTACTTATAAATATAATTATTTTCTGTGACTGTATCTTACATTCATTTGTAGGATCCTTTACTATAGATAATTTAGCTGATCTGTAACAATAACATCTTCATGCCTTATATATCATGTACTGCAGTACGCCGCTAGATTAAAACTGACGTGGAAAGGTAACACACGGCCAGCGAAAGCTCTTTTTGTGAGAGCCCAGGTGGTCGTGTGGTCTAGCGGGACGGCTGCAGTGCAGGCGATTTGGTGTCACGATATCACAGTAGCATGGGTTCGAATCCCGGCGAGGGAAGAACCAAAAATTTGCGAAAGCAAATTTACAGATCTAACATTGTTGGGTTGATGTTTAGACGAGTTGTATATACATTATGTACACAGCCATGTATCACCATCATTGATGGCGATCCGATGGATACATCTGTTGTAGGGTTGTCACTGACTCAGACGTACTTATAAATATAATTATTTTCTGTGACTGTATCTTACATTCATTTGTAGGATCCTTTACTATAGATAATTTAGCTGATCTGTAACAATAACATCTTCATGCCTTATATATCATGTACTGCAGTACGCCGCTAGATTAAAACTGACGTGGAAAGGTAACACACGGCCAGCGAAAGCTCTTTTTTTGAGAGCCCAGGTGGTCGTGTGGTCTAGCGGGACGGCTGCAGTGCAGGCGATTTGGTGTCACGATATCACAGTAGCATGGGTTCGAATCCCGGCGAGGGAAGAACCAAAAATTTGCGAAAGCAAATTTACAGATCTAACATTGTTGGGTTGATGTTTAGACGAGTTGTATATACATTATGTACACAGCCATGTATCACCATCATTGATGGCGATCCGATGGATACATCTGTTGTAGGGTTGTCACTGACTCAGACGTACTTATAAATATAATTATTTTCTGTGACTGTATCTTACATTCATTTGTAGGATCCTTTACTATAAATAATTTAGCTGATCTGTAACAATAACATCTTCATGCCTTATATATCATGTACTGCAGTACGCCGCTAGATTAAAACTGACGTGGAAAGGTAACACACGGCCAGCGAAAGCTCTTTTTTTGAGAGCCCAGGTGGTCGTGTGGTCTAGCGGGACGGCTGCAGTGCAGGCGATTTGGTGTCACGATATCACAGTAGCATGGGTTCGAATCCCGGCGAGGGAAGAACCAAAAATTTGCGAAAGCAAATTTACAGATCTAACATTGTTGGGTTGATGTTTAGACGAGTTGTATAATTTTTTATATATATATA
Source organism: Mytilus edulis (assembly GCF_963676685.1). NCBI lineage: Eukaryota > Metazoa > Mollusca > Bivalvia > Mytilida > Mytilidae > Mytilus > Mytilus edulis. Next base: position 11,604,251 of record NC_092353.1, read on the forward strand.
TATATGTTTATATCGCTTCTATGAACATCGGAGGTATCATGTTCAGAGGTCAACTCGATAGTAAATTAGAAGCCGGCACGATTAAATTACACACAAAGCGAAGCTACACATTATTGAACCCATTCCCTTCAGATTGTTTATTTCAAGCATTTTATAACTTGAATAAATGTTTTACCGGATTATGAATCAAATACGATAATTTGAGTCAAATCTGTGAGCAAGTATTTTACAGGTAATGCCGCTTTAACCAATACGAAAAGAGTTGTTACAACTGTTCTTTATGGTTTATCTGAAGGATTTAGATGAACTGTAATTAAAATAAGGTTTGTAAAGATCTTTTATTCAACTAGTAATACATCAAAACACTATTGTTGATTGTTGCAATTTAGCCTTGACCACAATACCAAGGCACATACCAGTAAACGCGACGAATCTGGACTTAAGCAGAAACAGAATCAAAATAGTCAAAGCCTTTACCTTTCAGTCTTTGCGATACATCACCGGCCTTAATTTGGAAAGAAATGTGATACAGGTAATCGAGATAAACGCTTTCCATGGGTTACATCGTCTACGGAGTCTACATCTCAGCTTAAATTCTATAAAATTATTTCCCGACGATATGTTCGACAGACTGAATGGTTTACAAGAGTTGTCAATTGAAGGAAATAAACTACAATACTTACAAGATAATGAAATAACAAAAATGTTAAACATGTTAAAGATCATGTTATTGAGGAAATTTTCGTTTGACATATATCCAAATTTTAAATTTCCCAGTGAATGGGGAACGTTAGGTAAGTTGAACGATTTGGGGATTTACGTTAGGTCAGCAAAAGTTCAATTCAACAAGGCAATGTTCGCTTATGTTAACGTGATGCCAATAGTGTCTCTGTCCATATATATTGTGCCGTTCATATCGGAAGACTTTTTCGAACATTTTCCTTAATTAGATTCAATAACACTTTCGATGGGTAGTGATTTACCTAAAAATCCAATAGACCAAGTATTCAAATCATTTGGAGTTTTCCATGGAAGGAACTTGACAAACATTGCAATTAGGTTCGGCAGATTTGGGTTTAATTTGAATCACAAGAGAATGAAGTATTTATGATCAATTTGTTTGAAACGACTAACATTGAGTAACCTATATATTAAAGAAATATCTATATTTGCACTGCAAGTATTTTCTGTTCGAAGTACATGTCTTGAGTACCTGGAAATTTCCGATAATACTATCATGGACGAAGGAGGTACTTTCATTACACTTATTCAGAACTATCAAAATTTGAAAGTTTTTAAATATATAAGTAATTGGCGTCGTTCGAGAAGTAAACGGTCGCCAACATCAAGATTTTATACATTTAAATTCATGTTGCCAAAAACCCTTAAAGAACTGTATATAGAAGACAACATTGCGACCGATATGACTTATGTTAAAATTATAAACGGTCATAATCTTCGTGTGTTAAGCTTGAGGAACAACGTCATCTGGCCATGCGAAGGTGGCTTCACAGGAATTATACATGTAGAGCATTTTGATATGTCTGGATGGACATGCAAAAAGCTGTCATTTAACTTATTATATGGTTTTCCAACTTTAAAGATATTGAAAGCAGTTCGATCACATCTAGGAAAAGGATTTGTCAACACTGCTAGAGCAGGATATTTCTTGAGTAAGAACCTGATATTGCAAGATATTGATCTGTCGTCTAATAGAATTAACAGCATATCAAATGGACTATTTTTGCGTCAATTTGAGCAGTTATCATCAGTTAACATATCGCATAATAATCTCACACAACATTTCCTAAATTTCATGCAAGCATCAAAACATTAAAAATAATTGATTTAACATTTAACAGTATAACACACTTCAATGATGAAGACATCGAACAAATCGAAAAGCTTGAAAAAGTTGACATATTCTTGAGAGGAAATCCCTTTCAATGTTCCTGTAATACATTACAGTTTTTAAGGTGGTTAGGTCAATCAAAACGAGTACCGGATATCTTAGATCTGACATGTGTAACAGAAAAGGCTTCCAGAAGGTTTATGTCTGAAGTTATTTCCAACCTTAAGACATTTCAGATGTCCTGCAAAACGAAATTCTGGTTGCCGTTTGCCGTGTCTATAACCTCCATTGTCGTACTTGCCATAATACTAACCGTCGTATTCTTTCGATATAAATATGCTGTTGAGTACTTTGTACTGCGATTTAAAATGAAAATGAGAAATTACAAAAAATTGAGGCAGCAGTATGCGTTTGATGCTTTTATATCATACAGTCAAGCAGATTCGGAATGGGTTAAAGATTTCTATGATATTGTAAATAGTATGGGCTTCGAATTATGTCTGGACGCCAAGGACTTTATTGCAGGTAACAGTATAGCAGAAAATGTGATCAATGCAATCGATTCCAGCAGAAATGTTATATTTATTATAACTCCTAATTTCCTAAAGAGTACTTGGGGTTCGTATGAAATGGAAATGACCCGTATGCATGCTTTTCAGAAGGGAAGAGAGGACATGGTGATTGTTGTTGTAAAGGATGAGATAAATATAACAGATATGCCGGAAATATTAAGGAGAATGTGGTCTAAAATTACTTGTATCCAATGGCCAAACGATGACAACCTGCCATACAATACGGAGGAAATATTTTATGAAAAGATTAAAATGTCTCTGAAAAAGAATGAAGAAAGTACTTTACTGTATTCTAAAAATTCAGTTGTTTAGAGCGTTTTCTATCATTTCCTAACAATACTATAATTAAAATCGCGAAATATTTCTTTGGTGAGTAGCAATTCAGTTGATATAGATTTAATAAGAACAGTATTATAAGAGAGAGCAAAAAGTGGACAAACGCAGGCTTAAACTTGCATATAGATGTAGTCGTATTCAAAATACGACTTTGAAGTTTATTAAACGGTTTATATGCTGTTCAACCGTATGCTTGTATGCTGGGTTTTTTTTAATGACTTTTGAGTAAGTTTAGCAGTTTCAATTGATATTGTATAGTGTGTCTCTCAATGTTGTGATGCTGCACTATTGTTTCAGGTAAGGATGAAGATTGATTTCTATTAAAATGTTTAAACCATTGCATTCGTTTGCACATGTCCTTAGCCAGAAATATGATGCCCAGTAGTCGAAAACGTCCGTATCAAGGCAGGATCATGACATTTTTTTTATGCGTGTGTGTGCCTTTTCGTTAAATATTTCAAATTGATAGGGGTTTTTCGGATATGAGTTTTACATGGAGTTTGGTATACTCGTTTTTTAATTTTTCATTTGAAATCATGAAGACTGAATTGGTGTAATGAAAAGAAAACATGTAACATTAATGTTTACTTCAATATTAACACCTGACCCACGTCCGATTTGTATACACCCCTGCTCTTTTAAAGTTTGACCTTTAGCAATCTTGATAAAGGTAAATCCTGATTGATTATCACTTCGGATGAATATAATTTATAAACGACAATTTTCGTTCTTTTAATCAAGAAATTGAAGTAAAATAAATCAAGTTCATTTTAAATGCTCATATATATGACAATTAAGTCATACGATACCATTTAAATGTAATGAGAGTATGTATGTGGACGTTTGATATAGAGAAACCCGGTAAAAAGTATATCAATGAAATGCAAGTGGAGTAAACATTATATACACAAGGAAGAACACAATTAAACTCAACAATGAAACCAGGTATCCCTATTAATATATAGTATAAATAGTATTTTAAGAAGAAATGACGTAATAAATGTAACAAGTTTTCTATGTATGTTGGTGTGTGTTTTTGTAGCAGTTTAGTGTTTCTGTTGTTCAGTTGTTTTCCTCTTATCGTGTGTTTCAATGTGTTTCTCTCGGTTTTTGGATTTGTTTCAGTAAAATCTATTTATGACTATTGAACAACGACATTCTACTGTTGTTTTTATTTATCACAAATATAAGACTTATTCCAATGCCATATTGCCACTTTTATATATCATCCGTTTAATCATGCTAATCACTTTTAATATATGATATATCTGTCAAAACAGTTTATATCCTCCATAATCTGTAAAGTAACATGTGGGAAATGAGATCGTGATACATTTTTTGTGAACCTGTTTTCATTATTCAGGTTACGCAAATTGGTAAAAGTTAAGTATAGTTTTTATAGTTCCGATATATTTCTTTTCACTGAACTTGTCATGAGAATGCATGTAGGGTTAGTTCAGACTTCTCTCACATGCCCGATATGTTAGACAGGTTCATTCTTCATAGGAACTGTAAATATATTACACGATAGGCTACCAAATATGATTGAAATGAGCATCACCTCTGTTCTCGTACTATAAACAACAAAAAATATTTATTTTCTAAAAATAATTTCCGTACTCTATGTAACATAACAACCAAATTTGTTTAATTCCCCTGTCAATGTGTACGTTATTTCATTTGGAGGCATATTGTCCCAGGTCATGGTTGTCATTTGAATATTGTTTTACTTTTCATTCCCTTTTTATATTGATTTACTTGATAAACTTACAGCTATCATTTCGGAGATTGCAAGTCACAGACTTTTCAAACCGGTTCACATTGGAAGAGATGAAAAAGAGAAAAGATCTTTTCTTAAACTTTCATTTGCCAACAAAAGCCTCGATGGCATCAACTAAGCCAATATCCTTCATCATGTTCATCATGAATTAGTTCAGTCGAAATTACCTCCTTATTTTAAAGATCAGTCTGTACCAATAATTTCTAATACATATACAAAACCAATTGCAACTAAAATGTTCAATTACAAACATGTTTTGCAGGATCTCAGTATTGTCGATTTCAAATCTAAACCTCTTGATAGCACCTGTGCTAGTTTCCAATATCTCTAATTTTGAATCAATTTTATAAACCTTTTGACTGGTAAATCTAACTTATAGTTGGCATATTTTTTTTGACATTCATTGGAATGTTATTTTGAGATCATGAAGAGTGAATTGTTCTTATTAAAAAGAAAACATGTAAAAAAAGGTACATATCATACCTTAAGGACAATCATAGGTCGAAAACACAATGAAAACGCCATAGTTAAAAAATAAGACCAATAGACAAATGATAATAAAGAAAACAGAACGTCAAAAACTAAAGACTGAGCAACACGAACCCCACAAAAGACTCAGGTGCTCTGAAAAAGTAGGCAATCCTTCTCCAAAGGCGGCATCAGACGTGTTACTTATGTAACATATCCACTAGAATCTGTAAAACGAATTTCCACATCAGTCTACTAAATCTTCCGAAAACTTAAGAAGGAATGATTTTAACTTGATCACTTGGAACTCTTGGTTTAATAGCTTTAATCCTCTATCAGGTAAATCATAATAGGAAATACAAACCCTGGTTATCGTATCCACTCGATATGCAGCCGCTACTGGAATGTTGCAATAAAGCAATGATAAGTTCAAAATTTGAAAACGAAAACAATCTGTTTTGACATAAAGTTTTGTTTTTGAGGTAGACTTTTTCAACCGATTTTTATAGTTCGTTCTTATGTTGTACTCTTATACTACTGTCCCAGGTTAGGCGAGGGTTGGGATCCCTCTGACATGTCAACCCCGTCACATTCTGTATGTATGTGCCTGTCCCAATCAGACTTGGGGTAATTTTGATTGAAATCGTTAATCAGCTGTAATTGATTACAATTTTCCAAGTAATCATTGTAATCATTAATCAGCCAACAATCTGATTACATGTAATTTAATTTAATCAATCACTTTTTAAAATACCCTGTAATCCTGATTACTTTTTGATTACATTCTGATTACAATGATTTTTTTTTAACTTTGTTTGTGGTCAAGAAGTTCACTTTTTTGTTATTCTTATTTGATAAATAGTTTATAGGTAGATAACAAATCAAGGTTTGATTTTATTGTAATTACCAATTGAGTATAGCTGTAGGACAATATATATGATAAAAGATTAATTAGACATTCGAAATTTATCTAATTAACACAAATTAAATAAAAAGTTGGAACAAATCTTGTTTAAAATAAGCAAAAGTGTGTATGTATTTGGACTGAATATGTAAAATGCAATGACTTTTAGTACTTGCATTTTGTTTACAATTTAATTAAACAATTCTATAAAAATTATACATAGATTTTTACTGGTAACTTTATATCATCCATATTTGAACTTCCATAAACTGCACCTTGAAATACATATAAAGTCTGGAAGAGGTTAGAAGAGAGCAAACTCGTTATAAAGCTTTATTCTATTGAAGTCAAAATACTTCAGAGATCAATCATGATGAAGTGTAATGGGTCAAACCAGTGACACAATGTTCATAGATAAAGGAAGATGTGGTGTGAGTGCCAATGAGACAACTCTCCATACAAATAACAATTTAAAAAGTAAACCATTGTAGATTAAAGTACGGCCTTCAACACGGAGCCTTGGCTCACACCGAACAACAAGCTATAAAGGGCCCCAAAATTACTAGTGTAAAACCATTCAAACGGGAAAACCAACGGTATCATGTATGTATGTAGTGAACTTTAGTGGTTTATTAAATAGATGAGGTTTAAAGTTATCATTTTATAATATCAAACCCAATCCTTTCTAAAAATGCTATTGTTATATTAAACATTTATTAATTCACATCATTCAAATGTTTTTTTAAATTCATTGTAATCACATGTAATCATGATTACTTTGCTCATGTAATCATTAATTTAATCAGACACTTTCAGAAATGATGTAATCGTTAATTTAATTTAATCGTACAAATGACAAAGTAATTGTAATTTAATCAATTACATTGAAAGTAATCAGACCCATCTCTGGGTAATTCAGTGGTTGTCGTTTGTTAATGTGTTACATAATTTTGTTTTCTGTTCATTTTTTTACATAAATAAGACCGTTGGTTTTCTCGTTTGAATATTCTTAGATTGTCATTTCGGGGGCTTTTATAGCTGACCATGCGGTATGGGCTTTGGTCATTGTTGAAGGCCTTACGGTTACCTATAGTTGTTAATTTCTGTATTATTTTAGTCTCTTATGGAGAGTTGTCTCATTGGCAATCGTACTACATTTTTTTTTATATATTAACTGTATCTGTTGTATTCTTTATATTAAATTTGATGGGATATATGTGTTCAACGTAGTCAAGAATTAAAGCGGTTCCTATAAGATTTCAGCCTGATAAAAAGAAAAGAACAAGTCGGAGAGAAAAGGGGCACATTTTTTTTCTCTGAAAATGACGATTGTTTGTTTAAAAACACGTTCTCCAAACGTTACACATATGATGCCAATCAAAAAATCCAGCATTTTGATTATGTTTATTTCAGAGAATGTGTTTGCTTGAATAGGAGTGATTTTTTACAATGTAGAACAAGATAGTTGTATCTACGTAGGCCATTTTTTGTATCAAACAAAGCAGAACCAACTCTTTTGATGTTTCATTACGTTTGGAATGGGGATTACTTGTGTAAAGTGTAGAAAAGTCAAATGTTTTAATATTGTTGCAAGATTAAAGACTCTTCTTAGAGCGTATGTACTATAAAAAGTAAAATCATAGAAATACTGAGCTCCGAGGAAAATTCAAACGGAAAGTCCCTAATCAGATGCCAAAACCAAAACATATCAAACGAATAGTTCACAACTATCATATTCCTGACTTGGTACAGCCATTTTCTTATGTAGAAAATTGTGGATTGAACCTGGTTTCATAGCTAGCAAAACCTCTCACTTGTATGACAGCCGCATCAAATTCCACTCAATATACAACTATGCGTTAACAAAACAAACAGATATAATAGGTTAAAATATCAAAAATAATGGTACAGCAGTCATCATTGTGTTATAATCTTAATCACTCAAATCACAAATAATGTAACAAAAAGGCACAAAATGGCATATAGACTAAGCATATTAGCAAAGAATTAAAGACAAGAATACACAAATTTACCGTAGTACAATAACACAATGACAGGAGGAATAAGTACAGAGCAACGTCATTTGTTTTACAGAAACATAAAAAGTGCGTTTATTTTTCTACATTGGCTAGAGCTACAGGGGAAGGGTTGAGATCTCAAAAACATGTTTAACCCATCCGCAATTTTGCGCCTGTCCAAAGTCAGGAGCCTCTGGCCTTTGTTAGTCTGGTATGATTTTTAATGATAGTTTCTTGTGTATAATTCGGTGGTTAGTATGACGTCCATTATCACTGAACTAGTATGCATATTTGTTTAGGGGCCAGCTGAAGGACGCCTCCGGGTTCGGGAGTTTTCCGCTACATTGAAGACTCATTGGTGGCCGTCGGTTGTTGTCCGCTCTATGGTCGGGTTGTTGTCGCTTTGACACATTCCCCATTTCCATTCTCAATTTAATATAGACAAAGCATATAGCAAAAATGAAAGACAAGCATACAAACATGTTTTACAATAGGACAATAACGGGACGTATAAGTACAGGGCCACACTTTGTGTATCAAATTAACACCAAAAGGCATACAGACAAAGCTAGCATATAAGCAAAAATTAACAACAAGAATACGAGAATATCATAAACAATAACAATATGACAGGATGTACAAGTACCACAAGTATGTTAATCATTTTTGTTTAAAAATATTTAACAAAGAAGCACAAATAGGCATATAAAGAGGTTTCGTGGATGACCAAGCAATATACCGTTTTTTGTAAGAAAACTTGCGCAGTTGATGTACCCAATGCAGTGCTAGACGATCAAGTTGAAATTCCAAAGGAAACAACGAATAGACCTATGGCTATTCAATATTCCTCTTTAGTAAATGTCGTGGGGTATATGTTGAGTTTCTTAGTGAATTGTTTATACCTGATTCATTGATCAAACAGTTAATCTAATTTTATTTTCACACAAGAACATTGTTGTTTATGGTGTTTATTTGTGGGGACAACACCATATTGGTCATGGGGGTAGGTCAAATGCTTTGCAGCATTTTGTTTTTTTTTAAGATTGATGTAACATGGGCATAAATAGCCTACAGGTTAATTCTGATTATACATCCCTGGCTTTTTTAAAATGACTTTCAGGATTCATAATGAAGGTATTAGTGCTTCGGACGAAAGGTATTTATAATATGGTATTATCGATCTTTTAATCAAAGAAGGTGATAACTAAATCCACTTCTTCTTAAAAGTTCCATTTACAATCGAGCCATACGGTACCAATTTAATGTAATTAGAACTTCATATTAATGCGTAAGATTAAAATAGAGAAAAAAAACATTGAAAAATACACCAATAAAATGCAAGTTGGGTTTACATTATATACACGGGAAAGAACACAACTAGAATACTTATGTTGCATTGTGTTCATGTCGGTGTACAAAGTAAAATCACAAAAATACCGAACACCGAGGAAAACTTTAAATGGAGAGTCCCTAATCAAATGGCTGAATCAAAACCTCACAAACATCTATCGAATGGATATTAACTGTCATATTCCTGACTTGGGACCTGTATTGTTTTATGTAGAAATTGTGGATTAAACCTCTCAAATATAGATAATTGCCGACAATACGATAGGGGTTTTATCTAGTTGTTGAAGGCCGTACGAATGCCAATTACTACTGACATCAACTTTATATAAACTTTGGTGCATAGTTGCTTCATTGACAATCATGCCTCATCTCCTAATTAATATATATATACTATAAAACCAGGACGACCTATTAATAGTATTCTAATAACAAATGACATAATTAAACAACGGTATACACATGTTGCCCTTATTTATAATTTACCTTACAAGATTGCGATGGATGTAAGAATTATTTCTTTGTCAGATTTCTACTTCTTTCTATCATCTTCCTAATCACTTCTAATCTTTGACATATCTGTCCGAAATAACAGCTCACCACAAATATATGTTGGTAAATGAGGTAACAGTAGGTCACATGAAGGTTACGTATCAGTACTCATTCATCCTTGATAATACACACGTATCAATACTCATTTATCTTTGCTACTACATGTGTATCAGTACCCATTTATCTTTGACTTTGACATGTTAAGCTTTTACGTTATAATTTCATGAACTTGTTTGAAGAAAAACGTTTGAGACGCATAAAGCTTTTAGATACTTAATTTCGTTATGGTACTTTTTTGTACAATGAATTTAAGCTTGTGTCTTGTATTCTGCAGATTAACTTCAATTCACAAATTTGGAGGTTGCAGTAATAAGTGCAACGTATTGTCGGTTGTTTTGAATTGCAATTATGTACATGATTATCTTGGTTATGTCATATACATACGGTGGTGTTTTCGTCTAACGAGAACATGGAATGGAAATTAGGATGAAGTACTGTAGCTTTTGGTTTGAAATGTCAATTGCTACTAAAGTTTCTGTATTAGCTGATAAAGTTTTTTATTTCCTAAAGGCAGAAATAAGATAAGATTATTGTGATCTTATTTTCTACGTGTCATGCTCTTTAGTTTTCCCTAGTCTGAAAAGGTGTAACTAATTTGAAGCCACTGTCATACAACTAGCTATAACACCAGGTTTAGTCCACCATACGTAACTGCCTGTAATAAGTCAGGATTATGACAGTTGTTATCCAGTCGTTTGATGTGTTTGAGCGTTTGATCTTGCCATTTTATTAGGGACTCTACTTTTTGACGTTTCCTCGGAGTTTAGTATTTTTGTGATTTTACTTTCCCTTGGTCGGATTATAAATATGCCCTTCTTAGAAATATATCAGAACTATTTTATGTTATGTTACTTAGAAAAATACATTTCATTTAAAAACCTCTCTGTAGAGGAATATAACAAATACTGGAGTCCCTGGGCCCCTATCATAGAATAAATAATAAATGTTAAAATTTGATTGAAACACAACTTAGTTATATTGCAAGAACACATAAGATTTCAATGTTATAAGATATTTATTTATTTTCAAGCTATTATTGCACCATCATATATATTCAATTGTTGTTTTATTATTTAATACTTCCTTTGTGTGAAAATGTCATTCTGTATACCTTTGTTCATACATGTTGTGCTAATCTATTTGTTACAATAAAGAAAATTCATTATAAAAAAAAAGAACTATGTTATGTTCTTCTCAAACACGATTTTGGAGGATAAGACTTATTTTCTATGTTTGAGTATGTTTTCCGGAATTAATTGCATACTTCTGTTGTCTTTATTTGACACTCTTTCATTTTTACGAGAAAAAATATTAACCTCAACTGTCAACTCTATCATTTCTTCGGTTACATTTTTCATATTTGTTTTTATATTATCCATTCTCAAACATTCTGTATTATATTTACTGACTTTAGTGAATTTGACTTTTTATCTGAGTTTTTTTTTTTAATGAATGGAAAATAAGCAAAGTAAACAAAAACAAACTCCTACTATACAGACAACCAACAATAAAACAAACTTTTTTTGGATATGAATGTAACAAAATATAATGATAAAAGACGTGTAACAAATATAGTTTATAGAAGCCCCGACAGCAGAATTTTATATAGGGTTCGTATTGTACTGTGTGCTAAAATGAAATATAAAGTACTAGAACTCGTGAACATTGGTCTTACGTTTATACTTTATCCAGTTGAGTGTATATGTTTAAGTCTTAAACAGATGGTATAGACTTCGGTGAGATTAAGTGCTTGACATATTATGTACACCTCTGTCTCATTTTTAAGACTGTCGTATCGATATAGTAAAGTTTTTATTATAGTTAGCTGAATATATCATCGGCATATACCCAACATGTCCTCTTTTTTTATTCAGGTATTATCTGGTTTAGACAAAACATCAGAGATATAGTTTGCTAGACAAAAGTAATTAAGACATTTTTTTAATCCACATTCTATGTTTTGCAACCTTAGTAGTCGACTTTTTTTCAACCATTGTTATGTTGATACTGCGTAAGACTAATGTAAATCATAAACAAATTCCAGAATCTACATATGGAGGAATGAGTCTTGGTGAAACAGAAGCAACGTGATCAGTTTCTGTAATTAATTTTACTGAACGTGATTTCAAATGATCTATAGCGTTACAAAGTATGTAATTCAGGTCCATAAACAATTTAATGTGCAGAACACGCTTAAAATTAAAATGGACAGACTATGCAGCTTCTTTTCCTATTACTCAATTTGTCGTAGAATCGGAAAATGTTGCAATTAAAAACAAAAAAAGGTCAAAGGTTAATGGCGGAGTTTTCCATTAGTGTTAAAAAAATTCACAAGAGGTTATATTGAGTCAGCAAATTATACCTGCATTTTTCACTTAACAAGACATCTATGATGGAATAAACTGTAACAGTTCATTTTCAACTAAATTTGTAAATGATAAAAGCATAAAATAGATATAAGAAGATGTGGTGTGAGTGCCAATAAGACAACTCTCCACCCAAAAAAACAATTTATAAAAGTAAACCATTATAGTTCAATGTACAGCCTTCAACACGGAGAGTTGGCCTCATACCGAACAAAAAGCTATAAAGGGCCCCAAATTTACTAGTGTAAAACCATTCAAACGGGAAAACCAACGTTCTAATCTATATAAAAAACGAGAAACGAGAAACACGTATAAATTACATTAACAAACGACAACTACTGTATATCAGATTCCTGACTTAGGATAGGTGCAAACATTTGCAGCGGGATTAAACGTTTTAATGGTACCAAACCTTCTCCCTTTTTCTGAAACAATAGCATAGCATCACAACATAGAAAACCACACGATAAAATATCAATTGGAAGGCTTAACTCAATCAGAAAACGTAAATTTACACACTATGAAGGAATAAATTGGATGCACATTTTAAAGTGAATTCTGACTAGAAAGTGCAACAATAAGAAAATAAATGGCGAAAAAAAAACCCAACCGATTCTCAACTGAATTATTAAGAAGGGATATAATTACGATACTGTTGTCAAGTCATTAAAGATTGCATATTTTGGCGTTAATATTGAGTCACTGATAAGGTCTTTGCATCGGAACTAAACACATTTATTCTAAAAAAAAACAGTTGTTGGCATGACACGGGTTATGTTCTTCTCATATATGTTATGATGGTATGATACTAAACCCCTAACGGGAAGGATTGTGCCTGATGTTCATATGATGAAATTATAATCTTTCAGTCAGTTTAATTGAAGTCTGGAGTTGGCATGTCAGTTAACTGCTAGTAGTCTGTTGTTATTTATGTATTATTGTCATTTTGTTTATTTTCTTTGGTTACATCTTCTGACATCAGACTCGGACTTCTCTTGAACTGAATTTTAATGTGCGTATTGTTATGCGTTTACTTTTCTACATTGGTTAGAGGTATAGGGGGAGGGTTGAGATCTCACAAACATGTTTAACCCCGCCGCATTTTTGCGCCTGTCCCAAGTCAGGAGCCTCTGGCCTTTGTTAGTCTTGTATTATTTTAATTTTAGTTTCTTGTGTACAATTTCGAAATTAGTATGGCGTTCATTATCACTGGACTAGTATATGTTTGTTTAGGGGCCAGCTGAAGGACGCCTCCGGGTGCGGGAATTTCTCGCTACATTGAAGACCTGTTGGTGACCCTCTGCTGTTGTTTTTTATTTGGTCGGGTTGTTTTCTCTTTGACACATTTCCCATTTCCATTCTCAATTTTATTGTTTACATCATATGTTCAGAAGAATCGTGGTTAATTTTGTTCTGGCTTTTATATACATAGATATCAAAGGTATATATTTTATAGATTAATACGCCAGCCGCGCGTTTCGTCGACATAACACTAATCAATGACGCTCAGATCAAAATAGTTAGAAAGCCAAGCAAGAAAGCCAAGCAAGTATCAAGTTGAATATCATTTAGGACCAAAAAATTCGAAAAAGTTTGGCCAAATACGTATAAGATAATTGATGCCTAGGATAAGACAATCCTCAGTTTATATCGGTTGACAGTAAGAAATATTTCACTATGTAGATCGTGCTGAACAATCGAGTTTTCACATTGGTGAATTCTAACAAGATAAACCTCTTTTGTGGTTGCAAATAGCGCCCTTATGTTGTTTAGATTAGCATGTAGATTCCTGCAATTTTTCTTGGGATCATTTAATCATTCGACGAATGACCGTTCATTATGTACAGTGGAGTCATAATCTCCAGTTAAAAAAATGCTAACACATAGAATATTTACTTTAACCGAAAAAGAGGAATGATCTTTGTCGCGCGCTGCTTATTCGACAAAAGAATGCTTTATATGCCGCCACCTCGTTCCGTTGTCTTCGACGATAGCATTATTTTGAGTAATTTTTGTTTTAAGTAATTTTACATTGAATTTAAAATATCTGCAATAGACTGATTTCTAGTTCTTGTCTTATCATTTGTTGCTTCAATCTGAGTTGACTGGGTCGTATTTAAAATAAGGGGAGTGTAAGGGGGACAGCCAATGTTGTGAATTGCTGCGTTCACGCTTATCAGTAGAAGTACTACGATTAAACTGGTTGGCGATATCTAGGACATCATATCATTATAAAAATCGACCACTAGATACGAATGTTATCGTTTAAACAAGTTTACACAATGATCGATCAAGATATCTTCATAGAACTATTCTGTTTAGGTTTTGCGTATTATTGAAGGCGGTACAATGACCTATTTATATGTGTTAAATTTTACGTCATTTGGACTGTTGTGTGTTTTTTTCACATTGGAAATAATACATCGTCTTTTTCTTTGAATAAAAAAAAGAAAGCAACGACAAAACTGATATTCAAGGGGGAACTAACCATATTCCTTACAAAATTAATTGGAAAAAGCTATTATTTGACCTTCAATTTATAAATTGGTGTTTTTTTTAAAATTAATTCACATAAAGGAAGATGAATTATTCATGTGTATTTTTAACACTCCGATTACAGTAATACGATACCAATAAATTGCACTTACATGTAAAACGTCATATGAATGCGGAAGATACCAGTAGTTTTTGAAAACGCATTTAAAGGTACATAACAAAATGCAAGTTTGGTGTGCATCATATCCATCAGGGAGTAAAATAACCTTATAATACAATAAAACCAGGAAGATCAGTTGAAGTAATTCAATACGAAATTACATAACATATGTAGCAAGTTGACTGTGGATTTAAGTAAAGAATATAATCCTTATAGCTTACTAAAAACTTTGTTTAACATATGTGCAGCAGGATCTGCTTATCCTTCGGGAGCACCTGAGATAACCCCTATAGTCCAGCAGATAGGTGAATAATTGTGCACTTTGTGTTAAAAGCATAAAATTTGGTAGAAACATAGTTTGAACCATTCTAAACAAAATAAGATATGGAGGCAAGCTTGATTTTATCCACTTCCGGTTTTATCATCAAAATGGCGGACATGCATTTGATAACTGATTAATGGTTATTTAATTCTCACAACTGGTAGCCAAAGTTTACTGTGTAGACTATATTATTGTGTATTCATGGTTTGAAATAATGTATCATTTCTTTGAAACCCTCAGGGTGTTTTATTCAGAATTTTGTCACTTCCGGTAAAAAATATCACACGAAAACGTAATTTAGAGACGAAATACATATGTTTAATAAGACCTGCTGGTGACCTTCTGCTGTTGTCTGTTCTATGGTCGGGTTTTTGTCTCTTTGACACATTCCCCATTTTCATTCTCAATTTTATTTTATTTATCAATAAAAGTTAGCAATGTTGTCAGTATGTTGTTGTATGGACAAGCTACAATGTAAAACAACCGGGTACTTATTAGCAGGAAACACTAACGATTGCTTAGATGTTAATATTCAACAGCTACAAACGAATCCTTAACGTTTATTCTCCAAAGATCCGTCATCATGCATCTAAAGAAACCTCTTTCATATACACCTAGGAATAATTATTGACTATCAGACAAACAACATGAAATAAACTTGTTGTTAAGTCAGATTGAGGCACTTTTAACAGAAAACCCATAAGCCCTGCGAAGATGGATGATAGCTTGACAAGAAATTGCAAGACTTGCTAAAGAGTTTGAGAAGAGGGGCGAAAGATACCAGAGGGACAGTCATATATCTATTTCTTGATGAAGAGGACACAACTGACCATGAACAGAAACTAATCGCTCAAAACTGTTTATCCATGATGTAGCTTCTGTGATAGAAGAGTTAGGAAATCAATTTCTTGAAAACAGCAACGAACTGCTTGTTCTGTATACCAATTAAATATATAGCTCCCTCAGCAGTTGTTGATACTATTCGTCGTTCGTTGAATAGAAATAGATGGACAGTACCAGTATGAAAAATTTATCTAAGAGGAAACTTAGACGAGTCCTTTAAACAAGAAAATCACACCCATCCACCAACATTTAGTCTCATTTAGTTTAATACAAAGTCTTTCGAAACATTGACAAGATGTAACTATTGTTGACAATATAACGATTGACGATACAAAGAGACGTTATCAAAGGCAAACATGCTAACCACGAAACTGATACAGTTTCTAAGGTGTAGATAAAAACAAAACAGAGTTTATTCTATTTCTGTCAAATTATAAACTGATGGATGAACACATTTTCGGGAAGAGAATTATTGCTACAGTTGATACCGATGTAGTAGTACTTGTTGTGTCCTGCTTTCATGTCACAAATGCAGCTGATATTTATGGGTTTAAGGACTGGAAAACACTTCGGATGCATTTCAATTCAAGAGCTTGCTAACTTTTTAGGACAAGAAAATGCATATATGCATTGCCTCTTTTCCATGCCTTCACTGAATTCGACACTGTGGCATCGATCGCTGGTTAAGGAAAAACACAGCATGGGATACATGGATATCATTTAATGGTGTCACAAGAGCATTCATCGTTATAAGAGACCAAGATTGCGTTCAATATCGTAGCAGCCAGCCGACGTAGTGCTACGTACATATTTGTTTACAGAACTAGTAGCTATGCTAGCTGCTATCAATATCTATGTAGCAGCTAGGACAGCTTCACGTTCAATAGTCATAATCTACGTAGCCCTATGTAGCCGCTACGATATTAATCGCAGCCCTGGCGAGTACTCTGAATGTAGAAACCACTATTACACAATTAATCGAACGATTCGTTATGCTGATGTATGATCGAACAAATATATCAGAGAAGGTCAATGATATTCAACCTTTTTTTGACAAGAGTTACCAGAGATCTTGGAACATAATTCTCCTCACAGTGCACTGGAAAACTACCTGTCAAACCTAAATGTAACAATAAACATGTCGCTGCAAATAATTGTTACTGCTTTATAAATCTGCATGTAGTTTGAGTCATAGTCATCGTCACCTCCTTTCTGAAATGAGGGTCCTTGAAAGCATGTGAAAGCTCTCTCACAGGCAAACAACCCATAAATGTAAAATGAAAGAATTCTATTCTTTCATCTTGTACTATGAACTTTGTCTTCAATGTCAACACCTAGATTCCTTAGTCGCCAAGGCATCTTGAATAATGGTGCTAAATCTTCTTCGGTTATGGAATCTTCAATGGAGCTGATGAATTCTGCTAATGTGATTCCATGGCTTATTCTTGTGTCTCTTCCTTGTTCAGTCTCATCTTCACTAGAATGTTTGATGCCTGCCGATAAAGATAAGCAAGTCATTGCACATGATATTTCGTTTCTTGTACAATAAGGTCCCAAGCACAGATATTCTCTAATAAAGTTGTGTACTGAAGCTTTAGTACACATCGACAAAAAGGGATATCAACATTGCTTGTTGTTTCTTCGTGGAGGTTTTCATCTGGTTTATACGAACATCAAAAGTAACATACACATTCTTTCAGTGCTAATTTTCATGATAAGCTGGTTTGCTGCTAGGATTGCCTGTTTTTTTTTTACATATCATCTGTATCCTTTTGATGTCTAATTTTAGTTCTGTGTTAGGATGGCAGGCCATGTGGCATTGTTTTTTTTTTGTTTGCATGCTACAAGGAAGACCACTGCCATCATATTGTGTATACAGATTGGTCATAGACAGTTAACATCGAAGTTCTTTGTATTTAACAAGATTTCCCGCCAACGTAACATATCCGGCACCAATATTGATACACTTTGGGGGTGTAGGGCATTGCAGCTATTCGTCTGTCATATTTTGACAAATTATACATTTAACATTGAGAATGGAAATGGGGAAGATGTCAGAGGGACAACAAACTGGCCAAAGAGCAGACAACAGCTGATTGCACCAATGGTTGTTCAATGCAGCGAGAAATTCCCGCACCTGGAGGTGGTTCTCAGCTGGTCCCTATACAAAATTGCGTACTAGTTATGTGAAAATGGATGTCACACTAAACCCCAAAACATATAAATGAACTTAAAATAAAGTCAAGCCAATCTCTACAACATTTGAGGAAGAACTACCTGGGTTTTGATCATCTGATGTCTCAATAAGTTTAAATCTTTGAGAGCTCATCTTTGAATTGTTATTTAGACTCTTGATTTATAAAGTGTATGTCTATCTTCATTCAAATATAATAATGAAACAATATTGTTCCATATGAATTGAATTTTAATGGTCTCCAAATAAATAAATAAATACATGATTCTATTACATCCTTCTTCTCACTTTTTGCAAATTAAAAGTCGACATTTTTCTTTAATTTTAACATGAAATTTTGACCGGAAGTTGACCCAACGTCACCTAACTGCTGCTTGAACAATACTGAAAACCATTTAATGTCATTCAGATCATTTAAAACATCAGGTCTTGTAGTTAAAACTAAAACAATTGAGAGAGAATTAAGAAAAGTTGAAATTTTAACATGCATCCGCCATTTTGGATTTTACCGGAAGTTAACTATATTTCCAGCTTGCCTCCATATCTTAAATTAAAGAGTATAGATAAAAGTATGTTTGAGCAAAATTTGGTGCTTTTAACATGAAGTGCACAATTCCTTCATATATTGCACCTATCTGCTGGACTACTAGGTTTTGGTGGGGTTCGTGTTGCTTATTCTTTAGTTTTCTATGTTGTGTCATGTGTACTATTGTTTGTCTATTCGTCTTTTTTCATTTTTGCCATGGCGTTGTCTGTTTATTTTCGATTTATGAGTTTGACTGTCCCTCTGGTATCTTTCGTCCCCCTTTTGTAATGACAAGTTATATATATATCTATACTATTAAACGAGAAGACCTCATTTTGGGTGTCGCTTCTCTTCTTTCCACAATAAATTAATCAACACGCCTCTGTGTCCTATAGGTACAGTGCATAGTCGCATTTGTCATTCATTCATATGATTATTCAGATTGAGTTATTTTGGGAGAAAATCGAGAAAAAGGGCATCCGGATATTGTCCCGTCATTGGACAAAATTTTAAGTCAGATTATACTTCCGGTTTGCGTTTTTCTGTATACTTTGAACATACATATACTACGAATAAAGTGTATTTTCAGAATTCTATCTGCTATCATTTTCAAGTTTACTATCCACGGTGGTCACAGAGTTTATTAAATAGAGAGGGTCTGTATACTATATCAATGACCACCATGGATCGATTAGAAAACTTAGAATTGAAAGTAAATACACTTTATTTATATAGTGAATGTTCATAATATACAGATAAGTGCTAGAATTATTCATGTGCACTTTTGATACCTTTTCTGAAATTCTCCAGTCATTAAATCTTTTACAAAATTCATTGATTACAAAAAAAAGAAGATGTGGTATGATTGCCATGTTGACAACTCTCCACAAGAGACCAAAATGACACAGAAATTAACAACTATAGGTCATCGTACGGCCTTCAACAACGAGCAAAGACCATACCGCATACTCAGCTTTAAAAGGCACCGAAATGAAAATGTAAAACAATTCAAACGAGAAAACTAGCGGCCTTATTTATGTACAAAAAATGAACGAAAAACAAATATGTAACGCATAAACAAACGACAACCACTGAAGTACAGGCTCCTTACTTAAATGTTCATAATATACTAAATGTATATTCATATTGAAATTGATAGAAAACCACACATTGGGAATTTTGGAAATAAAGGAGGAGGGATTAAAAAAAAACATTTTCCTGTCCCCAATAACCTATGATTTATGATAATTTTGCTGAAATTCTCCAGTCATTCAATTTTTCACAAAATTCTCCCAACAACACTTTACATACTTTAAACTACGCTCTGAATGCCCGCGATTTCGCGGGTGTGTTCTAGTATATATTAAAATGTAGTCCACTTCTATAATTCCTTAATTTCTGCTGGGATTAATTTCCCATTAGGTGAAGAAAAAAAATTGACATTAAGGGAAAAATATTAACTATACACAATATATGTTTTTCTCAAATTGAAGGCTGTACGGATGCCTATAATTACTTTCATCCACGTCATTTAAGCTTTTGTGGATAGCTGGTTCATTTTCAGACATAACCCCATCTCTTTATTTTAATATAGATGAAATGAGTTTGTACATTTTTATGATAACATATATAGTTATCCAGTGTACATGAGGACATTCAAGCTGTTGCCTACAAGTCAAGTGTTCGAACTATTTTTGAATGGCTAGTTTTTGTTATCAAACTTATATTGCCTGATATTCAAATGATGAAGACATAATCTTTCAATCAGTTTAATTAAAGTCTGGAGCTGGCATGTCAGTTAACTGCTAGAAGTCTGTTGTTATTTATGTATTATTGTAATTTTGTTTATTTGCGTTTGATACATCTCCTGACATCAGACTCGGTCTTCTCTTCTTCTCTTGAACTGAATTCTAAAATGCGTTTTGTTATGCGTTTCCTTTTCTACATTGGCTAGAGGTATAGGGGGAGGGTTGAGATCTCATAAACATGTTTAACCCCGCCGCATTGTTGAGCGTGTTCCAAGTCTGGAGCCTCTGGACTTTGTTAGTCTTGTATTTTTTTTATTTTAGTTTCTTGTGTATAATTAGGAGTTAAGTATGGCGGTCATTATCACTGAACTAGTATATATATTTCTTTAGGAGCCAGCTGAAGGACGCCTCCAGGTGCGGGAATTTCTCGCTGCATTGAAGACCTATTGATGACCTTCTGCTGTTGTCTGTTCTATGGTCGGGTTGTTGTCTCTTTGACACATTCCCGATTTCCATTCTCAATTTTATTATACTTTTGTCTGAAGAAAAGTCTTTAATTTGTCGAAATTAAGATAAAATTTACTATTTTTTAATTGTTGGCTTCCAGACAACAGTTTGTGACCTTTCTCGCAAAAGCCGGTGATCGCAATATGCAAGTGCGGAGAGGAAAACAAAATGGGCAGAGAGAGTCAACAAACGTTAACATTGCTAAGTCATCGAAATAAACAATATATTAATGTAATTGTTAAACACGTGCTTACCTCAATATCCACTCTTTAATGTTGATTGTTTAGAAAGTGTACAATCGGTAAACGTCGGCTTCAAAACATGACCTTTAATACGCTGCCATATTATGACATCAACACTAAGCGAGTGAAATATATTTTTGATGATTAAACGATATGGATGCGTAAAACATAATAAAATCATGCACAGTTATAAGTTGTTGTTATATGCATAAACTGGTTCAAGAATTTGATAAACATTATGTTCCACCAGTCACTGATTTCAAATGATTTAAGAACGCATCAGTGTGCAGTCATAATGGTAACGCTGACGGATTTGGGATGAATATGTGTTTACAAGTTATTATTTAAAGTCTCTTTTGAAAAAAAAAACTATTTTTATACTATTTACCTGCATTATTGGCACAAACAAATATGTTTTATGTTGGCGTAAATGAAAGATTATTTTGGCTCAAATGAACTTACAATTGGCGCAAAAGCATCCCATCGTCGTTTGTTGCTTTATATTCCTACTCAAAGCAAACCTATATGATTTGCAACGTCAAATCATAAAAACGATTGTAGTCCCCTTATTCATAAAGCAAGTTCTGGATTTACACTTTGTACACAGGGTGCGTTTTAGATTGTTAATCAAGTTCTTGGTTATATATTTTGTACACGGAACAATATATGACTTGCACATCATCACTTGGTAAAACATCCACTTTAGATGAAGGATTTTCTCTTTATTATCATCATATAACTATTTTAGTTGTGGTCGTTGTATTTTGGCATGATATATCAGACGTTAGAAGCATTATGTTTTTAATTTTAGTTGTAGCTGAAAATGATGTAAGGACGAATGAGTGCAACAACATTGGTCGATTTTGATGTTAAAAGACAGACATTGAATTTTCTGTTGGAAAAAGAAATACCTAAACCCTACAAGGACAAAAGTTACAACGAGCAACAACCCAAAACTTGAGAAAAATGGCTGTGAAAGAAGTCTTGGCAGTGTTAAAATCATATTTAAAGTTATTTATTTTTTTGTTGGTTTTTTTTAGTTACTAAGTATCTGTTCACTGACACTTGAAGAAAGAAGAACCTTGCACATTATTAAAATCATACTCTTTTGGATCGTGACAGCCCTACAAGAAGGTAAGTTAGTTCATTTGTTTTATTCAAACTATAACAATGCAATATTTCCATTGGCAATTCAGTAGATCATTGATGACTGTTTAAGGTTAAGAACATTCACATTTCACTGATATATGCGATGTCTAAACACTCACACTTACACTCTTCTCGTCATGCTTGAAGATCAAAATAACACAATTTGCCTGTGATTGTTGATTCTGCAATGTTTGGTGATTGTCTTTGCATTTTTCAAGGTTAAATATATATGTATTTATTTTACCGGTTTTAATGCCCTATTAATGGGCATTATATTTTCTGGTCTGTGCGTCCGTTCGTCTGTTCGTTCGTCCGTTCGTCCGTCTGTCCCGTTTCAGGTTAAAGTTTTTGGATGAGGTAGGTTAAAGTTGTTAATGAAGTTGAAGTCCAATCAACCTGAAACTTACTACACATGTACCTTATGATATGATATTTCTAATTTTAATGCCAAATTAGAGATTTTACCCGATTTTCACGGTCCACTGAATATAGAAAATAATAGTGTGGATGGGGCATCCGTGTACGTAGGACACACTCTTGTTATATGTGACTTACAAACAGTGTTTGGTCTACGATATATATACTAGGATCTATGCAATGTCTTCAATAGTTTACAAAACACTCACACTTACACTAGTACTCTTCTCATCATGTTTGATGATCAAAATAACACGATTTGACTGTGGTTAATGATTTTGCAATGTTTGGTGATTGTCTTTGCATTTTTCGAGGTTAACTTTATTTTTATTTATTAATCGGTTTGTATATGTGACCAGTCACAACATATCAAGGCTTATGGAGGTAGAACGTCATTGTGAGAAAAACGCCGTTAACTATATGTAACTAGCAATTTCCAGGCTTAGGAGGGTACATTGTCTAAAATTTGATTTTTGTATATTTATCTAGAATATTCCGAAACAAAACTCTCTGTCATGTTATTATGACATATTTGTAGTAACAGCAATGAAACGAGTCATTTCGAATACCGGTATGAAAATGAGGTTGTTCTATAACGACTTTTGTTTATTGAATGCACTAATTTATAAAACGCAAAAATATTGTATTTATTGGCTTTTAATGATGTTCAATAGCGTATTTGAATAAAATTTTAAAGACTTAAATTTACTAAAGTGCAAAAAATTCTAAGCTCTATTTTAGGACATGTAATTTAAACTTGTTGAAATGAAGTTAGTTTTAAATTTGTCAAAGTAAGCATTAAGAATTCCTTTTTTTAATTTAGATTTATTATGCATGTCTCTATAAATAGTATGCGACGCATAACAGTTTATAAGTAGGTGTTATCTTATATGCATTTGATACGGTGCATTTATTATGGATATATTTCAGACTTCATTTATGAAAGGAAATCTATAGAGCAGAAATTTGATTTTTTTTGTATCAATTTAAAATGTATATTCAAATATTTTTCACTTCAAACGATAAAGCAAAACTTCTTCAAAACTTATATATGATGTATAGTTCGGCGTCCGCAAAAAAGAAGCCAAATAAAGTGTTTATCTCTTCTTCACAAATACGTATTTCATT
The DNA here is from genome assembly GCF_963676685.1 of Mytilus edulis. Lineage (NCBI taxonomy): Eukaryota > Metazoa > Mollusca > Bivalvia > Mytilida > Mytilidae > Mytilus > Mytilus edulis. The sequence goes on from NC_092353.1 coordinate 11,628,238, forward strand.
GAATTTCGATATTTATCATGTTTATAATTTTTCTAACAATGACGTTCTACCTCCATAAGCCTGGAAATTTCATGGCGGGTCACATATGTGACTTACAAACAGGAGCTAGCAGTTGTTGTTGTATGATATATTTCTAATGAAATATTACTTTGCTTTAGCACCCAGTATGGTGCACTTCATTACAATATGAAATTAAACAGACCTAGAAAAAGCCAATTGCACGAGTTTGCTTCTATTTATATCTATATTTATGTTTATATAGCTTATACGAATACCGGAGGTGTTATTTTCGGAGGTCAACTCGATAGCTAGTTAGACGCCATCACGTTAAAATTACACACATAACGACGCTACACATTATAGAGCCTATGCCCTTTACAATATTTATTTTAGACATTTTAAATCTAGAATAAATGTTTTACCGGGATATAATTCAAAAATGAGAATTTGAGTCGGATCGGTGAATAAGTATTTCACTTTGAGTACCGCTTTAACCAAAACAAAAAGAGTTGTTTCAAATATTCTTTATGGTTTATCTGAAGGATTTTGATGAACTATTACGTGAATAAGGTTTGTAAAGTTCTTTTATTCAACTTGTATTTGAATCAAAAATCATATCAATACTTATATTTTTGCAGCTAAAGGTTATAGCAATGAAACGAAATGCAACGTTCGAAACGTCATTGTTAATTGCTGCAATTTAGCCTTGACTACAATACCAAGGTACCTACCAGTAAACGCGACTAATCTGGACTTAAGGAAAAACAGCATCAAAATAGTCAAAGACTTTAACTTTCAGTCTTTGCGATACCTCACCGCCCTTAATTTGGAAAGACATAAGATACAGTTAATCGAGATAAATGCTTTTCGTGGGTTACATCGTCTACGGAGTCTACATCTCAGCTCCAGTTTTATAAAATTATTTCCCGGCGGCATGTTCGACAGACTGAATAGTATAGGTTACAAGAGCGCAATTATTCGTAATGCATTTTCCATAGGGTACCACTAGTGTTCCGTAGTTTTTTCTCGAAGAAAACTAGGGAAAAACGGATAGCAGTTCCTGTTACAAGAAATGCTAGTGTTGCATTACAACCAAAAAAATATATAGGGTCATGCGGCTCAAATTGACTTAAACTGCAGTTGAAAAAGATCGTCTACTTTTTTCGCTTAATGAAAAAGGCATATTTTTAATGGCTCCGACGTGCAGAAATGGAAGATATTTTCTGTATTTCGTAAAATGTGAACATGATTTTCGGCAATTTTTTAAACCTAATTGGATAGGCTTTCGATTAAATGTAATTCCAATCCTGTATCAACCAATCATAAGCCGTATAGGATTCTATTCTGAGTACCATCTCGGGGTAAAAAACTTGCCGGTAAAATGTAAACAAATAATTGCGTTCTTGTAACCTATACAAGAGTTGTCAATTGAAAACAATAAACTACAATACTTACAAGATAATGAAATTACAAAAATGTTAAACATGTTAAAGATCATATCACTGAGGAAATTTTCGTTTGACATATATCCTAATTTCAAATTTCTCAGTCAATTGGGTACGTTAAGTGAGTTAACAGATTTGGGTTTATTCGCTTGGTCAGCAAAACTACAATTCAACAAGGCAATGTTCGTTCATGTTAACGTACTGCAAATAGTGTCTCTATTCAAAGAAGTTGTGCCGTTCATTTCAGACGAATTTTTCGAACATTTTCCAAAATTAAATTCAATAACACCTTCAATAGGTCATGATTTACCTAAAAATCCGATTGACCAAGTATTCAAATCTTTTGGAGTTTTCCACGGAAGAAACCTGACAAACCTTGAATCACAAGAGAATGAAGTATTTATGGTCAATTTGTTTGAAACGACTGACATTGTATAATCTGTACATTAAGGACAAACTTATGTATGCGGTGCAAGTATTTTCTATCAAAAGGGCGTGTCTTGAGTATCTGGATTTTTCTGAAAATACCCTTTTCGACCGAGGAGGTTCTGTATTTGCAGTAATGAAGAACTTAAAAAATTTGAAAGTTTTGAAAATTATAAGAAAATGGCGTAGTTCGGGGGGTAAACGCTCGCAACCAACAAGCTTATATAGTTTCATGTTTCCAAAAACTCTTGAAGGGGTAAATTCAGTAAAAAATCTCCCATTGACTTTAATGCTAATCTATGTATGGAATAAAATTTATACCTGATTTACCTTTAGAAATTGGAAACTTTCATATAACATTCATGAAAGTACAAATGTAGCCCTATCTTTTGCACTAATAAAAACATAGGGTCATGCGGCATTTTTGGGCATCCACATGGCCTTGTTTACAAACAATGAAGATTCGCACTGAATTCCTATACTGACCCCCATTGCTTTTCAACCCTGTAGTAAAAAAAAATAGTACATTCAGCATTTATTTTTTATTTTTTGTCAACTCTAGTTTTGATCCATCTGCCAAAAATATTTATTAAAAACATTATCTACCAATCAGAAGAGCATATGACTTCAGTGTTATACAGAAAGCTCTCCCCGAAATGGGCGGTCCCTGATGATGTATATTTATTTACTGAATTTACCCCTATAAGGGACTTTTTTACTTCTTTTCCCACTTTTTTTGTAATAAACATGTAAGGTATCCAATTTTCAAGTTCCAGTTTCAATACAACATTCATAAATGCTGAGTTTGTAAAGATAGAGCAAAATTTATACAACAGCCCATACTGCGACCAATGTATATTTGGTATATAAAGTTGCACATTGACTGTTTTTAAAAGAATGGTGTAAAATACTATGTTTAATACATATGAATTGTTTTCTGTGTTTGCTTTGACCAGTATTGCAAGTACACATAGAAACTAAAGACTTGGTGTACTCTTAGTTAAATTTTTCCTTATATGGAAGTTTTTGATTAAATACCCTGAAAAGAGCACAAAAGGACTTTTTAAAGGCTTTTTTAAAGGCTTTTTTTTTTTTGAACAGCGGTATACTACTGTTGCCTTTATTAAGCAGTTTGATACCAAATAAAACAACAATTATGTTTCATTATACTAAATCTGTGTTTTAATTACTTTTAAAGTTCACAAAATGTCATTGACAATCACTCTGCAGAAATTCCTGTTACCCCAACATCAGGATGGATTCTTCGCCAAAACTAGACAGCCAAAACTGAAGTAGAAAAAAGTGCCAAATATGAATAAATAAGTCTAAATGTAACCAAACTTTGCATTTGGAAGATTAAAGTTACAATTAAGAATATTTAAATGCAATTATTTAACAAAAAAATCCAATCACAAACATGTTAACACTAGTTTCCTAGATGAAGGACATGTAATCATGAAAAGTTCTCTAGTTTAGTTTTTAAATAAAGAATCGCAATGCGTTATGTGAAAATAAATAAATATCTTCATGCGGTCAGATTATTTGAGTGTTAAAATACTAGAAAAGTGCTTATTTACCACTTGTTCTACAACTTAACATGGGGAACACAGCTAAAAAAAATCACTTTGTCAAAGGGAGGTAATCCATTTTTTCATATGATTTTATATATAATATGAGGAGAAATATGTGCAAAATGTGATGTAAATGGGGAGAATATTTGTGCCTTTCATTGATATCATAACTCTAAAGTGTCATTTTTATTGTTTCTTTCAATCTGCACACAGAAACTGATTTTTAACATGTACCCCATGCTTCCTCTCACAGTACACTCAGTGCATCCTGAATAGCCGCGGCTAAGATAGAAATTTGTGTAAAAAACAACTTCAAATGGTTCCAAAATCCTTCCATTACATTAAAATTTACAGGAAATGAGTTTGTGGATTATTGTGTGGCCTTGAACAAGTACTGTGAAAGAGTGCATATTTTCCTATAGGGGTAAATTCAGTAAAAAATCTCCCATTGACTTTAATGCTAATCTATGTATGGAATTAAATTTATACCTGATTTACCTTTAGAAATTGGAAACTTTCATATAACATTCATGAAAGTACAAATGTAGCCCTATCTTTTGCACTAATAAAAACATAGGGTCATGCGGCATTTTTGGGCATCCACATGGCCTTGTTTACAAACAATGAAGATTCGCACTGAATTCATATACTGACCCCCATTACTTTTCAACCCTGTAGTAAAAAAGATTAGTACATTCAGCATTTATTTTTTATTTTTTGTCAACTCTAGTTTTGATCCATCTGCCAAAAATATTTATTAAAAACATTATCTACCGATCAGAAGAGCATATGACTTCAGTGTTATACAGAAAGCTCTCCCCTAAATGGGCGGTCCCTGATGACGTATATTTATTTACTGAATTTACCCCTGAAGAATTGTATGTAGAACATAACATGGCTGGTGATTTGTACAATGTGGAAATTATAAGCGGTCATAGCCTTCGAGTGTTAAGCTTGAAAGACAATGAAATATTGTCTTGGAAGTTTTACAGGAATTATAAATGTAGAGTATTTTGATATGTCTGGATGGAGATGCGAAAAGCTGTCACATAACTTGCTTTATGGTTTCCCGAATTTAAATACATTGCCAGCAAGTGGGTCACATCTAGGAAAATGATTTGTAAACACTGCTAGAGCAGGGTATTTCGTGAGTAAAAACCTGAGATTGCAAGATATTTATCCTTCGTCTAATAGGATAAACTGTTTACCAGATGTTTTTTTTTTGCGTCCGTTTTAGCAGTTATCAATGCAACAGTTAACATGTCGTATAACAATCTCACAATATTTCCTAAATTTCATACAAGTATCAAAACATTGCAAATAATTGATTTGACCTTTAACAGTAATACACATGACAAAGATATTGAACGAATAGAAAAGCTTGGAGAAGTTGATATACTCTTGAGAGGTAATTCCTTTCAATGTTCATGTAAAACCTTACAGTTTTTAAAATGATTAAGTGAGACAAAACGAATTCAGGATATTTTACATCTAACCTGTGTAACTGAAAAGGCCTCTAGAAGGTTTATGTCTGAACTTATGTCAAACTTAAAGACATTTGAGATTTCATGCAAAACGAAATTCCGCTTGCTGTGTCTATAACCTCCATCATCATACTTGCTATGATATTAATCGTCGAATTCTTTCGATATAAATATGCTGTTGAGTACCTATTGTTATTATGTCTGGACGCCAAAGACTTTATTGCTGGTTACGGTATAGCAGAAAATGTGGTCAATGCAATCGATTCAAGTAGAAAGGTTATATTCGTTATAACTGATAATTTCTTAAAGAGTAATTGGGGATCGTATGAAATGGAAATGACCCGTATGCATGCTTTTCAGAAGGGAAGAGAAGACATGGTGATTGTTGTCGTAAGGGATAATATCAAGGTAACAGATATGCCGGAAACAATGAAGAATATGTGGTTTAAAATTACATGTATCAAAAGGCCAAACAATGACAACCTGCCATACAATACGGAGGAAATATTTTATGAAAAGATGAAAATGTCTCTGAAAATAAAGGAAGAAACTACTTTGCTATATTCCAGAAATTCAGCCGTATAAAAAGTTTGCCATCATTTCAGAACAATTATCAAATTAAGAAAAAATCGTTGGTTGGTAGAAATGATATGTTTTTATAGATGTGATAAGAACCATGACACAAGGAAAAGGAGGAGGAGAACATATCCTCAGGCTATGATTTGTATATAAATGTGGTCTTATTCTTAATACAACTGTTACGTAACGGTTATATAAGTAGCCTGACCATTTTCTCTTATGCTTGTAAGCGTATCACATACTTGTTTTCCTTTTGATTGTGATATAAATCATTTTTATATTTTTTGCACGGTCAAACTTTTAGTTGTGATTGTTCTTGTGGTTGATATTGCAGAAACACGTGTTGTACTCACAGAATATATTTGTTTTATTGTTGTTTGTTATTAATGTATATCAGAATCAGATATGTATCAAACATATGCTTGATTGATTAATGGTGTTAAACGCATTGTATAGTTTTATTGATTATTTAGTGTCGGTCAGTTTCTACTCGTGGAGGAAACCAAAGTACACAGAGAGAACAATCGAATTTGTATCCTGTTTTTAGTGAGTTAACTTATTATGCAAATTAGCTAACCAGTCCGCGACGCATATAAGATAAACATTCCTATCGTTTATCGAAACCTGGTGTGCTGTTGTAAATTCATTTGAATGTGTCCGCTGTTATTCTGTGGTACACATGTAATAATGTACTGTTATAATATTCAGTTATGTACTTCTGTGCTAAGTGCTCTTGTTTGTACCGCATTCCTGTTACGTAGTGTGTCAATTAACAAATTTTTTTAACATTGATATGTAAGCAAGAGTTAACAAAACAACTAGGTGCAACCAACCATGTATCTGTAAAATGTAAAACATGGCAGTTGTTATCTATAGTCCGTTTCTATGTATTTTAGCGTTTATTTTTGTTGTAGCTCAATGTTTTAGTTGTTCCGTTTTTTTCCCTGTTTTATTTGACGTGTTTCCCTCGGTTTTAGCTTTTTACCCGAATATGTGTTTGCGTTTAAGACCATGTTATGTAAATTCACATGTTATATCATAAAACATAAAACTATTTAAAAAGAACTTATCATTTGGAAATAATGCTTAAAGTTACATCTAAATACTTATTATCAAATCTAAAAAAAAAAATGCTATTGTTGGCTGTTTTACAATTTAGCATTTAAAGCAAGAAGTTTGAATATATTCAGTTAATTTGTTTGCACCATTTAGAATTATTTAACCAAGGAAAAATGGACGAAAGATTATTTTATGACATTAAAACTCATAGGTCAAAAATTCACTGACAACGCCATAGTTAAAAATAAATAAGACCGATAGACAAACAATAGTAAAGAAAACAAAACGTAGAAAACTAAAGACTCAGAAACACGAGCCCACAAACAGCTGGCATTGATCTCATGTGCTCTGAAAGGGTATGAACTGCTATTCCGTAGGAGGAACTAGACGTGTTGCTCATGGAAACAGGATCGTAGTTAATACATTAAGAACATATCCGCTAGTATATGTTGAAAGGATATTCCACAACAGTGTACCAAATCTTCCTAAAAGTTAATGATTTTAACTTTATCACTTGCAACTATTGGTTTAAAAGCTTCAATCCTATATTAAGGAATCATGATGGTAAATACAAACCCTCGAATATCGTTTCGACTCCATATATATGCAGGCGCTACTGAATTGTTGCTATATAGAAATGCAACAATTGAAAAATAAATAATGTTTTGTCATAAAATTTTGTTTTCAACCTACGCACATATTCAAATACCAGATGTAAGTCAAGACATGAGGCATATTTAACTGTATCTGTTGTATTCTTTGTATGAAGTTTGATGGCGTAGATGAGTTCAACGTAGTCAACAAATTAAAGCAGAAAGTAAGGTTAATGATTCTTCCTTCCTAACCAGTTCTTGAAAGAAGTCAGTCGCATACAAAGAAGAAGTCGGCAAAAATAGGGGAACAGTTTGTTTCTATTCAAATGGCAATTGTGTGTTCAAAACCACGTCCTTCAAACGTAACAAATATGTTGTTAATCAAGAAATGAATCATCTGTTTTATGACAGATTCAGAGAATTTGTTTATTTGAGTTAGAGTGATGATTTACAAAGTAGAACAAACAAGATAGTTGTATATATTTTGGCTATTGTTTTTATAAAACAAAGCAGAACGAACTCGTTCAATTTTCCATTACGTTTGGAATGGGAAATATTTGCAAAGTGTAGAAACGTCACATGTTTTAATACTATTGCAAGATGAAAGAGCATTCTGAGAACGCATTTACTCTAAAAGATTTAAAAAATTTTGATTATCCTCATCTAGTGCACACCACCTAATTTAATTAGTTCCACAATGAATTTTAATACCTGTTTTGCTTGCTGATAAAATTGACGATGATAATTTAGAAAGAGGTTTCGTGAAAGACCCAGCAATATACTGTTGTTTGTAAAGACACTTTGCAGTTTAGGTATCCAATATATCGATGGAAGACCAAGCAATATACTGTTGTTTGTAAAGACACTTTGCAGTTTAAGTATCCAATATAGAGATGGAATACCAAGCAATATACTGTTGTTTGTAAAGACACTTTTGTGGTTTAGGTAACCAATATAGAGATGGAAGACCAAGCAATATACTGTTGTTTGTAAAGACACTTTTGCCGTTTAGGTAACCAATATAGAGATGGAAGACCAAGCAATATACTGTTGTTTGTAAAGACACTTTTGCGGTTTTGGTATCCAATATAGAGATGGAAGACCAAGCAATATACTGTTGTTTGTAAAGACACTTTTGTCGTTTAAATATCCAATATACAGATGGAAGACCAAGCAATATACTGTTGTTTGTAAAGACACTTTTGTCGTTTAAGTATCCAATATACAGATGGAAGACCAAGCAATATACTGTTGTTTGTAAAGACACTTTTGCCGTTTAAGTATCCAATATAGAGATGGAAGTCCAAGCAATATACTGTTGTTTGTAAAGAATCTTTTGCCGTTTTGGTATCCAATATAGAGATGGAAGACCAAGCAATATACTGTTGTTTGTAAAGACACTTTTGCCGTTTAGGTATCCAACATAAAGATGGAAGACCAAGCAATATACTGTTGTTTGTAAAGACACTTTTGCCGTTGAGGTATCCAATATAGAGATGGAATACCAAGCAATATACTGTTGTTTGTAAAGACACTTTTGCCATTTAGGTATCTAATATAGCGATTGAAGACCTAGCAATATACTGTTGTTTGTAAAGACACTTTTGCCGTTAAGGTAACCAATATAGAAATGGAAGACCAAGCAATGTACTGTTGTTGGTAAAGACACTTTTGCCGATTAGGTATCCAATATATAGATGGAAGACCAAGTAATATACTGTTGTTTGTAAAGACACTTTTGCCGTTTAGGTATCCAATATAGAGATGGAAGACCAAGCAATATACTGTTGTTTGTAAATACACTTTGCAGTTCAGGTATCCAATACAGAGATTGAAGATCTAGTTGAAATTCTAACGAAACAAAGAGCATGATATTTATCAAGGGGTTTTACCGTTCTTTAAATCAAACAAAATGAAAATAAAATCCACTTCATGTTGAAGGTTTCGATTATAATCCAGTCATACGATACAACTTCGTATGAATTCGGAAGATTAAATAAGAGAAAAAACTCATTGTAATGTAAAATCAATTAAATGCAAGTGGGAAAAACATTATATATACAAGGAAGGACACAATTAAACTCCTTAAATTTCGCAATTGAACTTTTTGATATTGTTCATGTCGGAGTGTAAAGAAAAATCACGAAGCCACTGAACTAAAAAAAGGAAAAGTCAAATCGGTGGGTCCCTAATCAAATGACAATGAGTCAAAAGCACAAACACATCAAACGAATGGAAATTAACTGTCTTATTCCTGACTTGCATTTTTTATTTAATGAATTTTCGCATGTAGAAATAGTTGATTTAACCTGGTTTTATGGCTAGGTTAACTGACATTTGCATGTTACAGCCGACTTTAAGACTTGTTTTTTTTTTCTAATTGTTGAAGGTTGTACGAATGCCTATAATTATTGACATCCACATTATTTGAACTTTGATGGATAGTTGTTTCTTTGAAAATCATACAAAATGTACTTTGATCAACGCTTTAACACCCACATGCAATTACAAAAAGCACAAATTAATTTTTATGTGAGTATAAAGTAATTATTGTATGGCCAAACTGATTGGACAGACTAAACTGGTAAATGCCTCATCTTTTCCTTTAGATATATAACAAATGATAAAAACTGCTCACAGTTACTTTATTTGATCTTTGGCTGACAGTTGTTTCATTGGCAATAGTACTATATCTCCGGTCTATTTCGTATATATCATTTGTTTAGCAGATTTTTTTTTTAATTTTTGGGAGGGAGGGAAATGTGTTTCACCATCTTAGGTTTCATAAGCAGAATACAAATAAGCAATGTATAAACAGATTTGTTTGTCTTTTAAAAAGAAAGAGTTTGATATAAGGAAACGGACGAATTATTATGCTATAACTTTTAAAAATTTAACATGTACAATGAAATAACAAAAAAAAACATTATTGAACGTAATACTTTCAAAGACGGTGAACAATACATGCATCGTGTCCTTTTGAATTTAAAAGAAAATCAAGGTAAACACTGTCTAATTATATTAGAATAGTACTATACACAGGGAAGTTGATAGGTATTGGACATACATTGGTCTGCATACAAAACACTGATACTAGTATCTGCTCACTTAAATTTTCTCTCAATCATTTAGATTAAAGAATCATGAACATTATTAAGATTATACTTCTTTGGATTGTAACAGCCTTAAAAGAAGGTAAGTTAATTCATTTATTTTAATTGTTACTATATTTCCAGTGGATATTCAGTAGATCATTGATGACTGTTTAAGGTTAAGACCATGTACATTTCAACTGATATATGCGATGTCTTCAATAGTTTACAAAACACTTACACTTACACTTTTATCGTCATGTTTGGTGATCAAATTAACACAATTTGTCTGTGATTGTTGATTATGCAATGTTTGGTGATTGTCTTTGCATTTTGTACGTTTAAATATATTTGTATTTTTTAAGCGGTTTTTATATGTGACTTACAAACAGGAGCTAGCAGTTTTTGTTTTACGATATATACTAGTATAGATTGAAAATTTACAAATGTGTTATGTTCTACATTGGTCCATATCATAAGTTTTAAAATTGAGAATGGAAATGGGAAATGTGCCAAAGAGACAACAACCCGACCATAGAAAAAAACAACAGCAGAAGGTCACCAACAGGTCTTCAATGTAGCGATTTACAAATGTGTTATGTTATACATTGGTCCATATCATAAGTTTTAAAATTGAGAATGGAAATGGGGAATGTGCCAAAGAGACAACAACCCGACCATAGAAAAAAACAACAGCAGAAGGTCACCAACAGGTCTTCAATGTAGCGAGAATTTGAATTCTTAAAGGGGCACTAGCTATTAGATATGTAAAAGAAAAATTAAGAATGATTTTTTTGTTTCAAGCATTAATAGAAGACTTCAGACATGATCTTCTTTGGAAGAAAGATAAGAAGTTAGCAATATCCTCTTACTCTACATTCCGCTATATAGATGAGGTTCTTTCACTAAATAATTCAAAACTTGGTGACTATGTTGAACGCATCTATCCCATCGAACTAAAGATAAAGGAAACTACAAATACAGTTAAGTCGGCCTCATATCTTAACTTACAACTAGATATTTACAATGAGAGTCTGTTGAAAACACATCTTTACGACAAAAGAGATGATTTCAGCTTTCATATTGTGAACTTTCCATTTCTAATTAGCAACATTCCAGCAGCACCTGCAAACGGGACATGGTAGATTGTGGTTTGTCATAATGTCGTCTAATCTTTTAATTACCAAACGTGACTTATTCCCGATTGTCGCTGTTTTGCTGAGTGTGAATTCGCATTACTATAAGACGTGTTACGGTACTTGTCAATCCCAAATTCATGTATTTAGTTTAAATGTTTAATGTTATATTTGTAATTCTCATCGGATTTTGTCAAATGTGTTGACGTCTTTTCTAATATATTTATGTGTTATCGAAAGAAAAAATAATCACCGCCTTCATTTATTAGATTTAATTTTTGTCAACGTAATCTGTACGAAAATTAACGTTTCAAGTTGGATTCATAACAAACTGGACATATATATACTATAGTTAATTGCTATTAATAAGTATTGTAATATGCATTGTGTTTAAATGCAATATCAGTATTTAGTTCTATTATAATCTTTAATCAATCCTAATTCTATGTTACTTTTGAGATATAGTTTGTCATATGTGACGTCATTTTTCTGCTGTTTCAGATATTTCATAAATTCAAATGTGACGTATTTTTTGTGCCTTTTCGCCATCGTATGTGACGTCCTTTTTATGATTTACTGCGTTGAGGCCTGGACTGAGTCGGGTGTGTCTATTCTGTGTTGGTCTTTGCATTATGTATTCGTGTTTGATTTCTGTAATGAGTTAATACTTCAGTTTCATTATGTATATCTGTTATATTCATTTGATAAAATTTACTGTTTGCAATAGTATTAATTGTTCTAAATAATAAGGATGTTCTTATCCCAAGCATAAAAACATAGCCGTATTTGACACAACCTTTTTCAACTTTTGATCTTCAGTGCTGTACAACTTTGTACTTTTTTTCACTTTCGATCTTTTATATCTGGGCGTCACTGGTGAGTCTCATGTGGACGAGGTGCGTTTTTTGCGTATTGAATTTTAATCCTGATGTTTTTTGTTATCCATTAATCATGTGTTTCTTTGTTTAATACGTTCTCCTATTTATTTGTATTGTAGTCCTGTAATATTATGTTGTCATTTCAATGTTATATTTAACATAGCCATTAAAGTGCGAGGTTTGGCATGCCACAAAACCAGGTTCAACCCACCATTTTTCCTTTTAAAATGTCCTGTACCAAGTCAGGAATATGGCCATTGTTATATTATTGTTCGTTTCTGTGTGTGTTACATTTTAACGTTGCGTCGTTTGTTTTCTCTTATTTTTGAGTGTAATTTCACATTGCGATAAGACGTGTCATCGTACTTGTCTATCCCAAATTCATGTATTTGGTTTTGATGTTATATTTGTTATTCTCGTGGGATTTTGTCTGATGCTTAGTCCGTTTCTGTGTGTGTTACATTTTAGTGTTGTGTCGTGGTTTTTTTTATATTTAATGCGTTTCCCTCGGTTTTAGTTAGTTACCCCGATTTTGTTTTTTGTCCATGGATTTATGAGTTTTGAACAGCGATATACTACTGTTGCCTTTAACTATATATATCTCCGAATTGATACAATATTCCCGTGCTTGCATTTCTTATCATGATTTTCTTGATAGAGGGTTGCTGCTCAAAGGAAGCTATTAAACTAAGAGTTCCAAATGGGGAAGTTGAAATCAACCCTTCGTAAATTTTACGGACGCCATCACGAGTTGGTTGACCGTTATCGAATAACCGTTACACAAATTATATCGGATATTTCCTAACGTCGTTACTACAGCCCCCTTCCCTTTCATGAATGTTATCTACCGAATTAGACTATTTACTATTTGTTATCACATAAGCCACAAGATGGGTGCCACATATGGAGCAGGATCTGCTTATCCTTCCGGAGCACCTGAGATCACCCCTAGTTTTTGGTGGGGTTGGTGTTGCTTATTCTTTAATTTTTATATGTTGTGTCATGTGTACTATTGTTTGTCTGTTTGTCTTTTTTTTTAAATTTTAAGCCATGGCGTTGTCAGTTTATTTGAGATTGATGCGTTTGACTGTCCTTTTGGTATCTTTCGTCCCTCTGTTATACCAGTATGATTCAATTTATTCAAATTAAGTAAAACATTCAGAATGATTTATTTACTTGTGACTGAATAATTCGACCTCATTGAATCCGTATTCATGTCAGCTAACATATAATCCTTAACTAGAGATGGTTATTTTAATCATTGGTCATGCTAGGTTTTTTATAGGGAAGGATGTTAACATTGAAATGGGAAACAAAGGGAAGTCATTTCATTGACTGAGTCGATCCACAAAAAATCATTCTTATACAGGTAATAACGATAATTACGACATATTTGTAAGCCAAGGCCGTCTAAATTAAATTACACACAAAGCGAAGCTACGTATTTGCGAGCCTATACCCTTCAAATTGTTTATTTCAAGGATTTTATAACTTGAATAAATATTTTACCGGATTATGAATCAAATACGAGATTTTGAATCAAATCAATGAGCAAGTATTTGACAGGTAGTGCCGCGTTAACCAATACGAAAAGAGTTGTTACACAATTTAATGTTCTTTTTGGTTTATCTGAAGGATTTTGATGAACTGTAATTATAATAAGGTTTGTAAAGATCTTTTATTTGTCTAGTATTTACATCAAAAATTATATCAATACTTATATTTTTGCAGCTAAAGGTAATAGCAATGAAACGAAATGCAACGTTCAAAACACCATTGTTGATTGTTGCAATTTAGCTTTCACCACAATACCCAGGCACCTACCAGTAATTGCGACTAATCTGGACTTAAGTAGAAACAGCATCAAAATAGTCAAAGGCTTTACCTTTCAGTTTTTGCGATACCTCACCGACCTTAATTTGGAAAGAAATGGTATACAGTTAATCGAGATAAATGCTTTTCATGGGTTACATCGTCTTCGGAGTCTACATCTCAGATCCAATTTTATAAAATTATTTCCCGACGACATGTTCGACAGACTGAATGGTTTGCAAGAGTTGTCAATTGACGGCAATAAACTACAATACTTACAAGATAATAAAATAACAAAAATATTAAACATGTTAAAAATCATGTCATTGAGGAAATTTTCGTTTGACATATATCCAAGTTTCAAATTTCCCAGTGAATGGGGTACGTTAGGTAAGTTGACAGATTTGGGGATTAACGCTAGGTCAGCAAAAGTCCAATTCAACAAGGCAATGTTCGCTCATGTTAACGTGATGTCAATAATGTCTCTGTCCATAGATATTGTGCCGTTCATATCGGAAGATTTTTTCGAACATTTTCCTAAATTAGATTCATTAAAACTTTCGATAGGTAGTGATTTACCTAAAAATCCAATAGACCAAGTATTCAAATCTTTTGGAGTTTTCCATGGAAGAAACATGACAAATATTGAAATAATGATCAGCAGATTTGATAATGGGTTTAATTTAAATCATCGGAGAATGAAGTATTTATGGTCAATTTGTTTGAAACGACTAACTTTGAGTGACTTATATATTAGACACATATCTATATATGCGCTGCAAGTATTTTCTGTTCGAAGTACATGTCTTGAGTACCTGGAAATTTCCGATAATTCTATCATGGACGAAGGAGGTACTTTCATTACACTTATTCAGAACTTTAAAAATTTGAAAGTTTTTAAATACATAAGTAATTGGCGTCGTTCGCGAGGTAAACGCTCGCCACCATCAAGATTTTTTAGATATAAATTCATGTTGCCAAAAACTCTTAAAGAGCTGTATATAGAAGACAACATTGCGACCGATATGACCAATGTTGAAATTATAAACGGTCATAATCTTCGTGTGTTAAGCTTGAGGGACAATGTCATCTGGTCATGTAAAGGTGGCTTTACAGGAACTATACATGTAGAGTATTTTGATATGTCTGGATGGACATGCAAAAAGCTTTCATTTAAATTATTATATGGTTTTCCAAATTTGAAAGCGTTGAAAGCAATTGGGTCACGTCTAGGCCCTGGATTTGTCAACACTGCTGGAGCTGGGTCGTTTTTAAGTAAGAATCTGAGATTGCAAGATATTAATCTTTCGTCTAATATGATAAACAGTATACCAGATGGACTATTTGTGCGGCGGTTTCAGCAGTTATTATCAGTTAACATGTCGTATAACAACCTCACAATATTTCCTAAATTTCATGCAAGCATCAAAACATTAAAAATAATTGATTTGACATTTAACAGTATAACACATCTCAAAAACAAAGACATTAAACAAATTGAAAAGCTCGGAGAAGTTGACATATTCCTGAAAGGAAATCCCTTTCAATGTTCCTGTAAGACATTACAGTTTTTAAAGTTTTTAGGTCAATCCAAACGAGTACCGGATTTCTTAGATCTGACATGTGTAACTGAAAAGGCTTCTAGAAGGTTTATGTCTGAAGTTATTTCCAACCTTAAGACATTTGAGATTTCCTGCAAAATGAAATTCTGGTTGCCGTTTGCCGTGTCTATAACTTCCGTTATCGTACTTGCCATAACAATAACCGCCGTATTCTTTCGATATAAATATGTTGTTGAGTACTTTGTTTTGCGATTTAAAATGAAAATGAGAAATTACAAAGAATTGAGGCAGCAGTATGCGTATGATGCTTTTATATCATACAGTCATGCAGATTCAGAATGGGTTAAAGATTTCTATGATATGGTAAATAGTATGGGCCTCGAACTATGTCTGGACGCCAAGGACTTTATTGCTGGTAACAGTATAGCAGAAAATGTGATCAATGCAATCGATTCCAGCAGAAAGGTTATATTTATTATAACTCGTAATTTTCTAAAGAGTACTTGGGGTTCGTATGAAATGGAAATGACCCGTATGCATGCTTTTCAGAAGGGAAGAGAAGACATGGTGATTGTTGTTGTAAAGGATGAGATAAAGATAACAGATATGCCGGAAATATTAAAGAGAATGTGGTCTAAAATTACATGTATCCAATGGCCAAACGATGACAACCTGCCATACAATACGGAGGAAGTATTTTATGAAAAGATTAAAATGTCTCTGAAAAAGAAGGAAGAAAGTACTTAGATATTTAGATATACTGTTTTCTAGAAATTCAGTTGTATAGAGCGTTTTTCGTCATTTCCTAACAATACTTGCGAAACATTTCTTTGGTGAGTAGCAAATTCTGTTTATAAAGATGTGATAAAAACAATAATACAAGAGAGAGCGGAAAGTGGACAAACGCAGGCTTAAACTTGTTTATAGATGTAGTTGTATTCAAAATTCTACTTTGAAGTGTATCACACGGTTTAGATGTTGTCTTACAGTTTACTTGTATGCTCTTTAGCGTCTTCCAATGTTGTATTTATATTAATTGTGCTATAAATCGTGTCTGTTTTTTGCACGGTCAAAATTTTATCATAATTGTTCTCGTGATTGATATTGCAGAAACATGTGTTTTAATATTTGTTTGATTGTCGTTTGTCATTTGTGTATATTAGTATCAGAGATGTATCAAAGCTAACTGAACATATATAGGTAAATATGGATTGATAATTGTCTCATTGACAATCATACCAGATCTTCTTATATCTAAATAAGTACAGCATAATGTGAGGGCAAACTAATATTCGCGTATGCTATGCTTAATTGATAAGTGGTTCTAAAAGAGGCACGAAAGATACCAAAGTGACAGTCAAACTCATCTAAAACATACTGACAACGCCATGGCTAAAAATGAAAAAGACAAACAAACAACAGCACACACGACACAACATAGAAAACTAAAGAATAAACAACACGAACCCCACCAAAAAAACTAGGGGTGATCTCAGGTGCTCCGGAAGGGTATGCAGATCCTGCTCCTCATGCGGCACCCGTCGTGTTGCTTATGTGATAACAAATCCGGTAAATAGTCTAATTTGGTAGGTCACATTCAGGAAAGGGAAGGGGATTGTAGTTACGACGTAAGGAACATATCCGATATCATTTGTGATACGGTTATTCCATAACGGTCCTAAGTATGTCATTGGCAGTTCTTGTTTTATATTCCCGTAATAAATGGAAATGGTATATAAATGTGCATATTATTATGATTACTTGTTACCTTATGCTTTTGTTAGAGCAACTCATTCGTTATTAAAAAAATGTTCAGTTTAAGATTGCTTGTAGGATTCTACCATTGTAGACGCTAGAAACTGGAGAACAATGTTCACAATTTTTGAAAATGTAATGTTGTATAAAATTGTTTGTTATCCATTATATGTTGATTAAATATTATGACAGTTTCTAAGTTTCAATGCATAAAAGTAATTTTTATGTGTGTCTAAGTATGTTATTAACACTAATACATGTAAACACATGATCTGGCTATTCAACTTATATATATACATTTGTTAAAATATTGCCCACAAAATAAAGAATGGCTGGTAAGACTTCTGAAATATATGTGTGTAGATGGGATTTAGTTTAACTAGATTTATACATTGCAACAACATTACTTACTGTTTGATGTTAGGTTCAAAAGGCATTATAAATGTTTTTGGGGTGTTTACGGATGGGGTTTTATGGAACTATTTTAAGTTTGGCATTTAAATGTATTAGTATCGAAGATGCTTACAGTAACGTTGAATCGATGTTCATCACATCAGTTTCTATGTTCCGGACCATATGAGTATTTGGACAATTTAGTTTTTTTTTATCAAATATGTATTCGACACGTTTCGATTATACAATAAAAACAATGATGGTCACACGAACTTGTCTTTTGATTGAGTTAAGCAGTTTCAATTGATATTTTACAGGATGTCTCCCTATGTTTTGAGGTTACACTATTGTGTCAGGTAAGGTTGAAAAATGGTTTCTATTTAAACGTTGTAACCATTTCATTTGTTTGTACCTGTCTTAAGTCAGAAACCTGATGCTCAGTGGTAGTCAGAAATGTCTGTACCAAGGCAGGATTATGACAGTTGTTTTGTATGCGTGTGTCTGCTTTTTCCTTTGATATGTCAATTTGATAAAGGAATTTTGGATTGGAATTTCCTTTTTTGGTATTTTTCGTTTTAAATCATGAATTGGTGTGATAAAAATTAAAACATGTAATATTGATGTTTACTTCGCCTCTCGGTTTTTATACACCCCTGCTCTTTTAAATGTTGACCTTCAACGATCTTGATGAAGAAAAACCCTGATTGACTATCAATGCTGATGAATACAACTTATAAAGCGATATTTTTGTACTTTTAATCAAGGAAATTGAAGTAAAATAAATCAAGTTCATTTTAAAGGCTCATATTACAATTGAGTCATACGATATTATTTAAATGTAAGAGTATCAATGCGGAAGTTTGAAATGGAGAAACCCCGTTAAAAAGTATACCGATAAATTGCAAGTGTTGTATACATTTTAGACACAAGGAAGAACACAACTAGACTCAACAATAAAACCAGGTATCCCTTTTAATAGTATTAACAGTATTTTATAAAAACATGACATACTATACGTTACATGTTTTCTATGTGTGTTTGTGTTTACTTATGAAGCAGTTCATATCGTTAATGTGTTTCTTTTCGTTTTGCTTTGTGAACTGAATTTGTTTCAGTTTAATCGATTTATGACTTTTGAAAAGCGCATACTACTGCTGCCTTTATTAATGATAAACTTAAGAGTTACCCAATGCTAATTTTCCACTTCTATATATCATATTACTTATGATGGTAATCACTTCTGATCTATGACATATGTGTCCAAAAGTTGCTATCCTCCATGAGCTGTTAAGTAACATGTTGGAACATAAATTGTGAGAAAAGTCACTGTGAACCTCTTTTCATTATTCAGTTTCCGAAAATTGATATCAGTTAACTATTTGTCATAGTTCCGTATGATTTGTTTTCTCACAGAACCTGTCATGTGAATGCATGCATGCTGTGACGGTTCATATTTCTCATACAAGCCCGACATTCTGACAGGTTCGTCATTCCTAGGAACTATGAATACATTACAGGGTAGTCTATTTAATATAAGATAAGCATCACTTATGTTGTCGTACTATGAACAACACAATAATTTATTTTGTAGAGGAACAACCATCATTGGGGTATCTAGTTTAAAAAAATGTGTCCGATGCCCCGCCCAACCAACCAAGATGGCCGCCATAGCTAAAAATAGAACATAGGGGTAAAATGCAGTTTTTGGCTTATAACTCAAAAACCAAAGCATTTAGAGCAAATCTGACATGCGGTAAAATTGTTTTTATCAGGTCAACATCTATCTGCCCTGAAATTTTCAGATGATTCGGACATTCCGTTGTTGGGTTGCTGCCCCTGAAATGGTAATTTTAAGGAAATTTTGCTGTTTTTGGTTATTATCTTGAATATTATTATAGATAGAGATAAACTGTAAACAGCAATAATGTTCATCAAAGTAAGATCTACAAATAAGTCAACATTACCAAAATGGTCAGTTGACCACTTTAGGAGTTATTGCCCTTTATAGTCAATTTTTAACCATTTTTCGTAAATCTTAGTAATCTTTTAGAAAAATCTTCTCCTCTGACACTACTGGGCCAAATTTAACCAAACTTGGCCATAATCATCATTTGGGTATCTAGTTAAAAAAATGTGTCCGGTGACCCGGCCAACAAACCAAGATGGTGGCCATGGCTAAAAATAGAACATAGGGGTAAAATGCAGTTTTTGGTTTATAACTCAAAAACCAAAGCATTTAGAGCAAATCTGACATGCGGTAAAATTGTTTTTATCAGGTCAACATCTATCTGCCCTGAAATTTTCAGATGAATCGGACATTCTAAACCACACCGGCAAAAATTGTTCGGACTCGATGCTATTTAACATTCGGCGCAATGACTGAACATCAATAGACAGAAGAATGACTGCACATCCTTATTTTCTTTTCTTTTTTTATGATATCGAAGAATATATATACATATACAAATATTTTCTATTGTGAGATGCAATATTTTCTACAACCGTTCTATATTAACGGAGAAATAAGTAAAAATGCACGTCAAAATGACGAATTGAGTGAACCTTGCCTCGAAATTGTGTAATTTTGCGGTAAATTGTTCACATTGTACGGAAAGAAAGGTACTGGAAGATAGATACTGACACAGAGATTGCAAGACTTGTCATTATGAACATCTCAATACTTGTATTTCGGAGTATGGAACGAAAGAAATGGGTCATGTCAAAATGGAACTTGCCAGTTTTGTCAATGTTTACCACCCAGTTTTGTCATAGATTTCACAATGCATAACCCGGTTTGGTATAATAATAAAAAATCATAATCGCATTACATTATAATTGATAATTTAACTTCAGCGTTAAAAAGGAGTTTTGTGGGTCGTTGGAAAACAAGTTCTTTCACATGGCAACGGCTTATTATTTATATGATCAGTCCCAGACTAAATAAATAATAAGCAAACACATGAATTACTACTCTTATAGAACACAAATAATTTTAATTTTACTTTGCATTCAAAATTTTTCAAAAGCAGAATAGATACAAATGAAGGTTATAACGCAAGTTGAGGTTAAAGCTCACAAATATGCGTTTTCTATATGAATTATGGAAAATATGTTTAAACTTGAAATTAGATTTTACGGTCTTAAAAATCGAAACACGCAATTGATATGTGATTTCCTCGCACAATAGGATGGGCAACTTTATAGGTAATCTAATCATTTTATGTATGTAATCTTTTCTATGATCGTTTAAAATAAATCTTCTTAAGGATAATCCCCTAAGGGTGACAGGGGAATAGAAATATGATCTCTTGGTCTTCTCTCGACCGGCAGTAGAACGCTTGCCGAAGTTGGGCGTCCGTTTGGCTGAGCGGGATGTATTAAGTTGACTGTCCCTTTGGTATCTTTCGTCCCTCTTTCATGTCCAGTCAAAATGGGGACGTTAAATCCGATGTCTCGTGTAAAGAGAGTGCCACGCTCTTTGTACCTTAAGAACCCTTGCAACAACTCTTTGAGGGTCCGTATGTGGCCTGTTGCAAGGTAAATTTCTGTCTCTATCCAATATACCCTCATTTTCCAGTGGCACTCCAAATTTCCCCGACTATCATCCCAAATGGCCACTTTTATGACAAGACCTAGCTATTGTATTTATTGTGAACTTGTTCTCGTCCTAAATATGCATGAAATATTTGCCACTGGACGTTAAGCAACAAACAATCAAGCAATCTTAAGGATAAACATTGATGATAAGACAAATGTATATGCATGCATAATCGACATAGAAAATGAATGTGTATACATAGGAAGAAAAGGATTACAGCTACCATGTACGGAACGCCGGAACTGTCTTATAGTGTAAATATTTAATGTGTTTTGTCGCTTTGCCTTTACGTCCTGTCATTTCTTCTTTATGTTATGTGCAGATGCCTTAATTTCCTGACACGGCATCTCTGTGTTATGTAAAATTAGTAATTTGTTTGGTCAAACAATTGTATGATATGTCATTTCTAAACTTTGTTGTGTAAAATATGCATTAAATTATGCTGTAACTACTATATATTCTGTGAATATTTCGAAACTTTATGATCAACCACCTTTACATTCTCTCATATTTTATCTATGTTGTGTCTATTCTCCTTTTACGTAAGTCAGTGAATAATTGCGTCCTGTCTCAAGTGTTATTGTAATGTCAAATGTTCTAAACGTTTTGTTTTGATACACCTTTGTTCTATGTAAATCTCATGCTTTTATAGTCTTTTGGCGTTATGTTGTGTTTATACATATGTATCTCCAGTGAAAAACACAACACATCATGGTATAGGTCCTATGCGTTTTGCCGAACAATTGATGCTCTCTGTGAGCATTCATTACGTCATGCGCAAATGCCTTTTACATTATGTGCAAACAACTAATATGTTTTGTGCAAACCTCGTTTACCTTATGTGCAAACATCGTTCACCCTATATGTGCAAACATCGTTTACCTTATGTGCAAATACCTATTACGTTATGTGCAAATACCTATTAAGTTATGTATAAAAACTACATCATTATGTTTTATGTTATGTGCAAATACCGCTTACATTATGTGCAAACACCATGTAAGTTATGTGCAAATGCCTATTACATTATGTCCAAACATATATTACGTTATGTGCAAACACCTATTACGTTATGTCCAAACACCTATTACGTTATATCCAAACACCTATTACGTTCTGGTAAACGCTTTTTTGACACAGATTAAAACAAAACGCATCAATGATATGCATTTTGAAAATGAAGAAAATCAAAAGTTTGACCTTTCTAACAAACTGTGGATTTTTATAATTATATTGATTGGTGTAAAAATGCTATATACATACAATGTATCTAGTTTTATGGCAAATTATTTTGCTCTAGTTTAAGAGTGTGCGTTATGCATCCATGCTTTGAAAATTTGTTCACTTTACTTGTTGAAAATTTTAACAAATATACAGACACGACTTTGGTTTCCAAGGTGCAACCGAAAGGAACAATACGATATAAAAAGGAAGATGTGGTACGAATGCCGATGTGACAACTCTTCACAAGAGACCAGGATTCTTTGTTATTACCCTCCCAGTAGAGTTTCCATTTAACGAGAAACGTGTACTAGATTAATGCTACAAATGTAATGACGTCTCCCACGATTCATGTAGCAGCTAAGGAATCCTACAAAATGTTTAAGATTTTATTTTCGTTCATTTCCTTTAACAGTTGTGAATATTATTCTGAATAACCTTCCTAAGACTTATTATTTCCTCCGTCCCTGACAAGGCGTGTTGAGACGGGTGGGTGTCCTGAAAAGGGTGGTCAGGTGACCCGCCCCTCTTATCTGACATTTTTTTTTAAAAACTAACAGGGATGTTGGAAAAAGTTGATCCGATTTTGGATCAGACAGGTAGAAGGTTGTAACAAAAGGATGCATTTTCTCTAAAAAAAACTATTTTTTTCATATTAAAAACTGCCTTATCCTGTAATCCACAAAAATGACGCATACACATATTTCTTCTGAATGAAAGGGTTATCAGCCTTGTTTTACCTTCACTGGCCATACTCGAAATTAAATCCCGCAACTTGAAACTCAAGATTATGATTTTCATTTATCCGTATTTGGTCCGGTAACTTTTCGAACCGTGTCATCTAGAACGATACAAAAAAATACATAATCTAGTAAATTGTTATTGTTTTCTTCTATTATTATTTTGTTATAAGTGATGTGCATATCGTTTCTTTTGTTGTCTATAAGAATGAATAAATAATGTCGTTGCTAAAATGGTCATCATAACATAATTTTCCCTTTGAATTTCAGAAAAAAATGACTATCTATAACAAAGATGTGGTATGAATGCCAATGAGACAATTCTCCACGAGAGAGGATTTGCTGCACATCATTATTCTGAGAAATCTTATTTAAAAAAAATATAAAATTTCATACAAATATATTCTATTGGATCTAAATGTTATAATTCTAAAATATGTTTTGACAGTTTCCGTTAAATATTGCGATTTTTAGATATATCGGTCCCCCTTTTCTCGGCTACTGTTAAAGCGAGACGTTTTTTTTTTTATTAATAGCTAGCGAGGCATGAAGTTCATATGATTCAATCCAAATTATCCTCAAAGTGCGGATTGATGCAATCTTGTTCGCCTTGAAATCGACGTAACATATTTAGTCAAAATTCTTTTAAAAAATCACCTATATATATAACGAAAAGAAAACTGTGACAGACTTTAACACGAAAGGGAAGGCTTAAATTCTTCTGTAATTTTCCTGCTACTGATTATAAGTTAAGAAAGTTCACTTGTCATGTTTTTGTATTGTTGGAATTTCGGAACCCTCTTGTTCATCTGTTTAAAGCACCATGAAACAATTGCCATCTAACTCCCAGTTTTTGAAAATCTTTAAATGTGCAGTATGTCATTGATACGATTTGAGTTCTCAAAATGAATCAAGATAAAATAAGGATAACAAGACATTTGTAAAAAAATATAAAACCCTTGTTATGTTTTATTACTTTTTGAGAACATCTTTATGTTAAAGATATGAATCAAAGTACTGAAGTACTGAACATCGGATGACCGCAAGTTCTTGTGGACGGTCACAAGCACTTGTCTCAGAAAACCAAATCACATCTCTTTACCTGAAAGTGACGTTAAAGTACAGATATATATTTTTTCTGTTCGTGGATGATAAATTCAACCTCATCGTAGAAGTGATACAAATCAGTAAACTCTGTTTTTTTTGTTATACATTATTTTTATATTTTTAAATTACAGTTACATGTATATATAATTTTCATCCATTTGTATATCATTCTATTGCACTATATTAATTATAGTGCTGTGCAGGTGCATGGTGGACACTCTTCTGTAATAATTCGATTTTTCTAATAGATTGAATTTGAGTGGGCATTCATATTGTCAAGCAAAACATTCAATGTCCCACGCAGAGAGAGGGAGCAAAGACAGATAAGTCTGCATGGGAGATTGCAAACGTTCTTGAGGTATTCTTTCGCATGCGGTAACACTTTTTCTGTAAATGTGTATAAATATTAAAGATTTTTTACTTTATTTATGTTTCCAACGAGTTTAACGACATTTTCATATTATTAATTTATGTTCAAAAAAATAAATTTTTAGGAGTATCCATTTGAAATGAATTAACAAGTCATAAGGAATGTAATTTTGCACTCGATAATGTCCGCATATTTATTATTATCATGTTTATAGATCGGTTACAATCTCAAAACGAAGGTTACGTAATGGAAATTTAGGCGACAGCAATACACATGAATGCCCACACGGTCATCCGATGTAAAATGAATAGAGAAGTTGTTCATTAAGATATCATTAGATAAACAAACACACGGACCTATTTTTTTTTTCTTTCTCTTTTTGATTTCTCATTCAAGGCCAGTGGCGGAACCAAAATTTTTGAAAATGATAGAGCTGCGTTTCTTGGTTCTATAAGCAGTTTGATTAAGAGGGGGCTCGGGACTCAGTTTTGCCAAAACTCCCTGCTAATTAAAAAAAAAATACGAGATAAGAGGTTGCGAAAAAATATCTTCGTCCTCGGTCAATATAATCTAAATAGACGCATATATAATGTGTTGACCTTGTCAAAAGTCTATAATTCATAAATGTAATTCGGCGCCTTCCAAAATCATATGCTATGATTATGTATGCAAGATATGGCGACCTATGAAATGACCCGCTTGGTGTAGATGAAAGAGAACATTACATAATAAAGGCCGTTAGTGCTCTCGTTTGAATTGTTTTACATAATCTTTTAGGGGCCTTTTATTGTTGACTATGCAGTATGGGCTTTGCTCATTGTTGAAGGCCGTACGGTGACCTAAAGTTGTTAATTTCTGTGTCATGTTGGTCTCTTGTGGAGAGGTGTCTCATTGGCAATCATACCACGTCTTCTCTTTTTTATATCAACTTATTTTCCGTTCACATTTTCCGTAAAGAAATGAGGTTGCATTTTGTTTTTTATATGTAGCTTTTTTTTGCTTCGAATAACAGGGCAGAGCTTTTAGTTTCAGTCGATATACACGCCATCTTGAAATAATTACTTGTCACATATAAATTCTGTTTGGTTGCTTTATGATGTGGCTGATATTCAGCAACAACTATTGGCTTAAATGAGATAAATAATTACAGACTGTTCTCTTCTGAGGATATTAAGCCATCAAAAGCCGGAAAATTAACTATGTGTATTACATTTCAGATCAAATGTTATTAATTCATGGTCGTTTTATTATGCATATATTACACACTGAAATTGAAAATATCAATCATTGATACGTCTGTATTTGCATTGCTAATCTGCAATATGCACGATTTGTTTGCTAAAAAATGTTTCTGTACAATGTTTTCAAAAATGCATTAAATATATTTTATGACTTTTGTCAATCTAGGCACACCTCCAGAGAGACACACCTCGAGAATCGTGTCTATATATTTGTAAATATTTTAATTTTCAACAAGTAAAGTGAACAAAATATAAAAAGAATGGATGTTTAACGCACACTCTTTAAGTAGAACAAAAAACTAAATATTTATATAACATTTTTATATCAATCAATATATAAAAATACTACATTTCCAATACTAAATCAACAACCCGATGCACACATATTACCTTCAGTTCACATTCAGCATCCAATGGATATTACCTTGAAAAAGAATACAGCGAAGTAGTTCAGAGCTTTTTAGAAAGCTCAAACTTATAATTTTCTTAATTTTCAAAGTGTATATCACTGATGCGTTTTGTTTTAATCTGTGTCAAAAAAGCGTTTACCAGAACGTGTTGGCACATAACGTAATTGGTGTTTGTACATAACATAATAGGTGTTTGCACCTAACGTAATAGATGTTTGGACATAATGTAATAGGCATTTGCACATAGCGTAATCGGTGTTTGCACATAATGTAAGCGGTGTTTGCACATAACGTAATAGTGTTTGCACATAATGCCGTAGTTGTTATACATAACTTAATAGGTATTTGCACATAACGCAATAGGTGTTTGCACATAAGGTTAACTATGTTTGCACATAGGGTAAACGATGTTTGCACATAGGGGTGAACGATGTTTGCACATAAGGTAAACGAGGTTTGCACAAAACGTATTAGTTGTTTGCACATAATGTAAAAGGCATTTGCACATGACGTAATGAATGCTCACAGAGAGTATCAATTGTTCGGCAAAACGCATAGGACCTATCTCATGATCTGTTGTGTTTTTCACTGGAGATACATATGTATAAACACAACATAACGCCAAAAGACTATAAAATCCTGAGATTTACATAGAACAAAGGTGTATCAAAAGAAAACGTTTAGAACATTCGGCATAACAATCACATTTGAGACAGGACACAATTTTTAACTGACTTACGTAAAAGAAGAATAGACGCAACATAGATAAAATATGAGAGAATGTAAAGGTGGTTGATCATAAGGTTTCGAAGTATTCACAGAATATATAGTAGTTAAAGCACGATGTAATGCCTATTGTACACAACAAACTTTAGCAATGACAAATCATACTACTGTTTGACCAAACACATAACTAATTTGACATAACACAGAGATGCCGTGTCATGAAATACAGACATTTGCACATAACATAAAGAAAAAACGACAGGACGTAAAGACAAAGCGACAGAACACATTAAATATTTACACTATAAGACAGTTCCGGCGTTCCATAACCATGCACTAAAATAGAATGTATTTATATCACTAAGTGTAACTATACTACTATGTTTACATAAGTAAGAAATCAGAAACAGGGACACAGAAAAATTCGGATTATGTGAGTTTGATTATGTTTATTATAAACATTATCATTGATATTTTTAAACAAGCGAGACCAAGTGATTCGAATTCATAGCGTTTGAACTATTTGCATAAAGCTGCATATGTCAGGGGCGTAGCTAGAAAAAAACGATGTGGAAGCAACTACTGCCGAGCGGATCGAGGCGAAAAAAATTTGGGACCCTATTATGCAGATTTTTTTGATTTTTTTTCGGTTTTCGGTCATAGGACGGTTAAAAGAGGAGCTAAATGTAGATAAAAATTTATGAATGTAAAACTATTAATAAATCTTCTGAATATAGTAATACATAAACAACACATATTTGTAATACAGAATTTACTCAAAATTGTCCAAAATCTGCTCTTCGGGTCTGGGCAAAAACAAACTTCTCTATTACTTTGTCAACATTCACACTGAAATCCCGATGAATATGCAGTAATGCTATGTATCTTTCGTTGTTCATTGTTGATCGTACATTTGTTTTCAATTACATACGTAGTACCGTGACTGATAGATCTCAGGGCCAGCATGATAGCACTCGCGAGATGTTATAAACCAGCGTTCGTGTTCGGCATCGAGCGACCTCCCAATTGAATTCGTCAAAATTACATGCTAGGTCAGTTTCGTATGTTTCAGACAATATTGAGATTTCATCGTTTGTGATATTTCCTACAACACGATGAAGCAGATACAGCATAAAGAAGCGATTTTCTGATAACTTGACGCGACTCCACTCTCCAGTTGCCTTATCATATGGTCTATGAACGCAAAAAATAATGAGACTTTCCAATACTGTTTTGGCGTGGTAGCAGGGTGATTGGCTCCGGTAGTCTGTCAACCACATCGCCTCGGCATATTTTCAACGATATCGAAGGGATATGACAATTCTAATGTTGATTTGTACATCTCATTCCAAACTGATGCACTGTTCACTGTAAAATGTGCTTCAAAATTACATATCTTAGACTGAGTATTACAAATTCAAAAGTAAAAATCTTGTAAAAAATACAAGTAACCTTCCGATTTTGTCATAATCTCCAAATTTTTTTTAAATTTTGAAACCAAATGTCGTTATTTAATGATATTTCATCAATTAAAAAAAGTGACAACATAGGTGTTTCCTTTAACATTCAATTTATAAATTTTTATTTTGCGATTTCTTTTTTTGCATGCCGAATCAATGTGCACGCAACTTCGGAGCTACGATCTTCAAGTTTTCTGAATGAACAGCTTCATCAACACTTGTAACTAGGTTGTCAAACTAATATCCGGGATAGACGGGAAGACACCAACAGTCTCCGATTCCGATTGACCAACTCATCTCTCTCTCTCTTCTGCTTTTTTTTTATTTTTTTTATTTTTTTATTTTTTTTATTTGTGAAAACGACGTGGATGCACGTGCTGTCGTGCCTCCGGGTAGCTACGCCCCTGTATGTCAAACGTTTGAAGGTTTGACTGCAACATATACAAGTATGGAACACAGATCCAACAATTGTTTTTCTATTTGCCATATGTCCATTGCCCTTGACCTTGATCTCATTTCTATACTAAATGTCTTTGGCCACATGACGATTCATGTGACCGTGAACTTATTTCCTTGATTAATTGGTAAATGGTAAGGGTTTTGTGTTGTTGGTGTTAATAATTATAATGTGTTCATGTCTGTCTGGCAGGATTCATTAGCCCTCGACTTAAATGGTTCCATAACCAATCGGTAAAGTTTCTGTGATATTTTTTTTTATCTTACAGACCTTCAAAATAAATTGAATTGCGATAATTTAGGCATTTGTGACATGTCAGTGCGTACATTTAAGTATAAATAATATGGTGGGGTTTTCTTTGTTGTTGAAATAAAACCGCCAGTGAAGTTGTTTGCTATGTCCGATCAAATTATATCGTTCGTGAAATTTAGTTGTTACACCTTTTTTTCAATTCAAGATCGGTGCAATTTTGTTTGGAATTTTTGGTTGCTTTTAGCTCACTTGACCCAACAGGAAAAGTCTTTTTTTTTTCAACAATTGGCACCGGTCGACCGTCGTTTATTATCTTTCAATACAATTTTTTACATAAATATTCACATCTAAAATTACTAGGCTGCATTTAACAAACCTTATAACAAATCACGTGTTTTTTTTAATTATAATTAGTGTATATAGTTTAAAAGTTCACTGTGACCCCGCTTGTCAACCAAGATGGCCCTCATGGCTAAAAAATAAACATAGGGGGACATGCAAGTTCGTGATGTAAATTATTTAAAAACAGCCATAGACATAAAAAATTCGAAAGGGCCAGATGATTATCTTCACAATGTTGAGCTCAACCATTTGTCCATTTACTGCAAAATGTTCACATTACTTCTTAAAGGAGTTAATGCATTGCCCTTAAATGACGAATTTGGAATTCTTTTTAACAATGTCTATCTATTATTTTCATATAAAAGTGATATAGCAAAAATGATATGAGAAGACAAGATATACAAATAAGTCGACTTGGCCGATATCCTTATAAAACTTATTGACCTTAGATTTAGAGTTTTTTTTCCCATTTCTTTGCGTTTTTACACGCCCGTTACAATTTTGACAGAACGTAGTATTGTATACATCCGTCCGTTCGTCTGTACTTCATTCCATCCGTCCGTGTCTCCATTTTTCAGTCATTCTGTCCGTCCTTCCGTCTATCTATCCGTTTATCTTTCTGTCCAGCGTAAAAATGTCGCATCGTAACTTGAGAACAGCTTATCTAATTTTCATGAAACTTAACAACGTTATTTCTCATAATTGTTTAACGATTTGTAAACCTTTTAGTGAGAATCAAATGAAATCTTTTTGAGTTACAGGACATTGTAAGTAAAACAGGAGTGTGTTTTTTTTTTGTTTTTTTTTGAGTGTGTTTTTTTAACATGTCGCGCCATATCTCAAAAACGATTTATCATTATTGGATCAAACTTTACACATTTCTTAGTTATATTAATCTTAACTTCTGCATACTTTTTGGTGATGTTTTAAATTTTGTTTAAGCGTTATTTTTTTTTTTTTTTTTGTAAAACAAAAAAAGGGGGTCACATATTGCGATGCATCTCAAAACCTATATAAAAAAACAATATCATAATGTTATAAAGTAATTAGATATCAGTGTTTGCTATTGAGTATTTATATTCCATTTAATATTAGTTAGAAGATAAGTGAAATAAGGGATACGCCTTTCATTAGGAAAATGTGTATTACTATATATACATATGATTACCTTTGTCCAAAAGTGCCCGTTTAAAATAAATTTAAACACTTTACAATAAATATATATTCAAATTCTTTCGAAAGAAAATTTTCAGATCCGTGTTAATGTTTCTTTTCATAAATTGTTGGTTTAAAAACAATTAAAAAAACGGGTGATATATATATAGACGAAACCGGGTGATTGTGTAGTAAACAACATTGAAAAAACAGGTGTATTTTAATTTGACATGACCCATTTTTTTCGTTCCATACTCAGAAATACAAGTATTGAGATGTTCATAATGACAAGTCTTGCAATCTCCGTGTCAGTATCTATCTTCTCGTACCTTTCTTTCCGTACAATGTGAACAATTTAACGAGAAATTAAACAATTTCGAGGCAAGGTTCACTCAATTCGTCATTTTGACGTGCATTTTTACTTATTTCTCCGTTAATATAGAACGGTTATAGAAAATAATGCATCTCACATTAGAAAATATTTGTATATGTATATATATTCTTCGATATCATAAAAAAAATAAGAAAATAAGGAGAAACCTATCTTTCTTCTGTCTATTGATGTTCATTCATTGTGCCTGATGTTAGATACCATCGAGTCCGAACAATTTCTGCCGGTGTGGTTTAGACACAGTGGTGTATGACTTTTAATTAAGTTAAATATATGGGTATCCATGTTTGAAATCGACCGTTATCCGGCTAAGCACATGTTTATGTCCGTCTTTCCTATAATTAAATTTATATAAATCAATACCATTGTTTTTTCATCAACGATTTTCGATACTCATAAAAGTTTTAATTGATATTCTTGTTAGTTCCAATATTATGTACTTCACATTACGTCATACTTTGTTTTTGTATAGGTATCGTTTAACTCGATTGTAATCGAAGGAGCAACTGGGTCAATCTATGTTATTTTACTTTTTTTCTAAATCTCAGATGAAGATCTTCCTGTATAAGGGAAGAAAAGGGTATTATGTTGTAACTAAATTCCATTTCGTCTTTTGATACTACGATACACGCAACGTAATTAAATTTGAAAATTTATAATTTATTTTTGTTCACGCCTTCAGAATCAAATCAAAGCTGTAGTACTAAAATAAATATACATTTTCAGTAAAATAATCAAAAATTAATAATAATAACGATATTTGGTCTCATTATTATGGATTTATTACCTTTTACCGATGGCTGATAAAGAACATAATTGATTTGTTTAACAGGATATTTTCATTTAATATTTGAAACTTTTTTTTTCTATTTCGCCAAAACAATTCATTAATGATCATTAATTTTTAACTTTTTTGATGTGCCTTGTTAATATTTCAATATGTTTTATTACCAAGCTTTTGTTTTGCAAATACTATCTGTTTCAGGGTTTCTGACTCCATCATTACGTTAATAAGCATAAATACATAAAAAAAAAAAAGATAGACAAAACTAAAAAATACAGCAACGAAAAACAAACAGTTCATATACTATAAAGGTTTGACACAGGCGGAACTGATAACTAAGTTTAAAAAGAGGTATACTCTCATCAGGTACGGAACCTAGATCTCTAAAATTAAACACTTTATGGAGTATTTAGCAACACTGAAAGCAATTATTTGTACACTGAATACTATAAAAGATCTAAAATAAGAATATGTAAACATCCCCACGCATATCTAGCCATGTCATTTTGGTAAGAGAGAGGTATAGTATGGATAGAATTACATTACTGTTTTTATATTTCGTTTGTATAGTGTTAGGTCTGTTTTTAATAGAATAATATATCTTAGGTAAACCATAGTTAGTATTTAAACTTTAAATTTTAGTTGCAATAAAACATCAGGAAGTTGGAATTCATATAACATGCATGTGACTGCATACACTGGAATAAGTAATTTTGTCACTAAAATAATCTCACAAAAAATTAGTATGAACATGATAAGAGTTGGACTATTTTGGATCTTACTATCCTTAAAAGAAGGTCAGTTGTATATGTGTTTATATAAGATTTGGACTATTTTGGATCTTACTATCCTTAAAAGAAGGTCAGTTGTATATGTGTTTATATAAGATTTGGACTATTTTGGATCTTACTATCCTTAAAAGAAGGTCAGTTGTATATGTGTTTATATAAGATTTGGACTATTTTGGATCTTACTATCCTTAAAAGAAGGTCAGTTGTATCTGTGTTTATATAAGATTTGGACTATTTTGGATCTTACTATCCTTAAAAGAAGGTCAGTTGTATATGTGTTTATATAAGATTTCAATGTATAACTTGACAAATTTGTAAAAGGAACTCTGTTAAAGGCAAGAATTGTGCCTGCCAAAAAAAGGAAAATCACAAAAATACTGAACTCCGAGGAAAATTCAACACGGAGAGTCCCTAATCAAAGGGCAAAATCAAATGATAAAACACATCAAATGAATGAACAACAACTGTCATATTTCTCACTTGGTACAGGCTTTTTCAAATGTAGAAAATGGTGGATTGAACCTGGTTTTATTGTGCTAAACCTCTCACTTGTATGACAGTCGCATCAAATTCCGTTACTTTGCAAGTGATACTTAGTAGTACAGTTATTGTTGTTTTACTTAATTTAGTAAATTGTCTGTGTTAACAATACAAAAGTTGAATCCTAAGATTTATTGTAATAAAATATGTGCAACTGCTAACAAACTCTAAAATTAGAAATATGTCAGCATCTTTATAGATAGTGAATCATGCTAGCTTTTTTCTTATCTCTTATTATTTCCCCTATGAATGAGAAGATGTGGTATGATTGACATTAAAACAACTATCTACAAGATATAAAAATCACATATAGAGTGTATGACATCAATTAAAATATATAATGGAACAAATTGGCAAGATGGTGAGTACAGTATGTTCCTATGATTCCACAGTTGTTGAAAAACACGTCCTCCATACGAAAACATCATGCTTTCAGTAAAGAAATCATACATAATCGTATACATCCTACAGAAAATTGTTCTGTTCAAATCAACAAACAAACGAATCAAAACCGTGTAAGACAAAGTAGAATGACATCCATACCCGATATTGTATGTAAGAAAAGCTACAAGTAAATCAATGATTTTATACTTTAAAGATGATGACAGATACACATGTCTCAATTTTAAACCATCCACTCTTAATTGTTCACGATAAACAGTTATCTAACATGTTTTATTTATCATGAAATATATGGCATGTACGTTCAGATCAATATTTATTTACTCTTGCAGTTCAAAGTAAAAGAAATAAAACGGAATGTATCGTGCAAAATACAAATGTTGATTGCAGACTTGAGATTTCTTGCAAAACGAAGTTCTGGTTACCATTTGCCGTGTCTATAACCTCAATTATCATATTTGCCATAATATTAACCGTCGTATTAATATTGTAAATGCAATAGAATCCAGCAGACAGGTGGTATTTATTGTAACTCTAAATTTCTTAAAGAGTACTTGGGGATCGTATGAAATAAAAATGACTCGTATGCATGCTTTTCAGAAGGGAAGAGAAGACATGGTGATTGTTGTTGTAAAGGATGAGATAAAGATATCCGATATGCCGGAAGTATTATAAAATATGTGGTTTAAAATTACATGTATCCAATGGCCAAACGATGACAACCTGCCATACAATACGGAGGAAATATTTTATGAAAAGATGAAAATGTCTCTCCAAAGGACGGAGAATACTACTTTACTTTATTCTAGAAATTCAGTTGTATAGAGCCTTTGTTATATTTCAGTAATAATAAATAATAATAAGTTTTATTTATATAAGTTAGAGTCAAGTCATAAGTTTTGGATTAATAGTGATTAAAATATTTCAATGAGACTAAAGAATGATTTTTGTTGTTATGACAAATAATAATTTTACCTTGCGTACATGTAGCCGTGCGCAAAATGTATTTCGGAATTTTACTTCGAAAAAGTATTGTTTAATGGATAAAACGTCTCATTTCTCTTTTTTCTCCGCCATAGGCTTTTATAAAATAATATATGTACTGTGTATTCGGAAAATTTTGTGAAAATAGAAGAAGTCGCAATTCTTACCTTTCATATCTTTACTTTCATTGATAAAACACAATATCAACTCCTCCAGTGTCCAGTTTGAAGGTAACTTAAGTTTTGGTTGGGTTCGTGTTGTTTATTCTTTAGTTTTCTGTGTTGTGTCGTGTGTGCTATTGTTTGTATATTTGTCTTTTTTTTTTAGCCATGGCATTGTCAGTTTATTTTAAATTTATGAGTTTGACTGTCCCTTTGGTATCTTTCGTCCCTCTTTTAAGTAACCGTTCACATTCATCCAAGTTCTGATTAATGAATAGTCATGTATGAAAAGCATAAACATATAATTGTTTACTTTTATAAATTGTGACTTTGATAGAGAGTTGTCTTATTGACACTCATACCACATCTTCTGATATCTAATATCTTTGCTGACTGCTCTTGGTTGTTCTGCATTCCTTTCACTTAGTGTGTCCTTTTAGTGGTGGTTAAACATTAACATATAAGTGAGATTTCGGCTAGCCATACAACCAGGTATAACCCACCATGTTTCCGTAAAATGTCAAAATGTCGCAGATGTAACCTATAGTTTGTTTCAATATATTATGGTTCATGGACATACCTCTCCTACGCGCACGTAGTGGAAGTCATTTTATTTAGCTCTAATTTTAATAAACCTTTTGACCGGTAAATCAAACTTATAGTTGGCATATATTTTGGAAATTTATTGGTATTCTATTTTGAGATCATGAAGAGTTTTTTTTTCAAAAAGAAAACATGTGCCTGTCCCAAGTCAGGAGCCTGTAATTCAGTGGTTGTCATTTGTGTATGTGTTACATATTTGTTTTTCGTTCATTTTTTTTTACATAAATAAGGCCGTTAGTTTTCTCGTTTGAATTGTTTTACATTGTCTTATCGGGGTCTATCATAGCTGACTATGCGGTATAAGCTTTGCTCATTGTTGATGGCCGTACGGTTACCCATAGTTGTTAATGTCTGTGTCATTTTGGTCTTTTGTGTATAGTTGTCTCATTGACAATCATACCACATCTTTTTTTTTATATGTAAAAATAGGTACGAATGATACCTTCAGGACAATCATAGTTCGAAAACACACTGACAACGCCATAGCTAAAAAATATGATCAATAGAAAAACGATAGTAAAGAAAAAAGAACGTAAAAAACTTAAGACTGAGCAACACGGACCCCGTAAAAGACTGGGGTGATCTCATGTGCTCTGAAAGAGTATGCAATCCTTCTCAAAAGGCGGCACCAGAAGTGTTACTTATTTTAGTACAAACCTAGAAATAGGTCTATTTTGGAAGATCGCATACGAGATAGGGGAACTTGATTAATTTCGACATTAAGGAAGCTGGCTTGTCATGTTTTGGATTTTTTTCAGATTTTCGGAATCCTTTGGTTTTATCCATTTAAATGCCTTGAACAAATTTGCCCGGTGATCCCCATTTTTCTTTTTGTAAATCTTTTACATGTATAATGATAAGCCATCTGTAAAAGTCTTATAAAATTTTAATTACTGTTTAACAGTTTTTGATAACTTCAACTTGTCAATGATAAAGCTATGAAAAGTCAAGAATATTTTCCCGCCAAAATTTCATTGGCTAATATCTCGAAAACAAGCATGTTTGCTCTTTGGATTCCTTTATTAATCCCTTATCAATATAAACTAGTGTTTTGAAAAGTTAATTACTTTGAAACCGAGAAGCGAACTCCTACAAGAACATATCCGCTAGTATCTGTGAAATGGATTTCCACAACAGTTTACTAAATCTTCCGAAACTGCAGAAGGAAGGATTTTAACTTGGTCACTTAAATCGCTTGGTTTAATAGCTTCAATCATCTATCAAATTAAACATGATAGGAAATACAAACCCTGGAACAATCAAGTTTAAAACAAGCATGTAACTGATGAATGGGGATTAAGCGAAAACACGGTCTTTGTCTGAACCAGATAAAAAGAAATGTTCATAGTACCTTACAAGATTTTGTAATTCTATATGCAGACGCTACTGGAATGTTGCTATATAGCAATGGAAAGTTCAAAATTTGAAAACGAAAATGACTTTTTTTTTATAAACTTTTGTTTTCAACCTACCCGCATGGTCAAATACCAGTCTAAGATGTAAGTCAAGTTATGAGACAGACTTTTTCAACTGATTTTTATAGTTAGTTCTTTTGTTATACTGTTAAACCACTGTCCACGGTTAGGGGGGATTGAGATCCCGCTGACATGTTAACCCCGCCCAATTATGAATGTAAGTGCCTGTCCAAAGTCAGAAGCCTGTAATTCAGTGCTTTCCGTTTGTTTATGTGTTACATATTAGTTTTTCGTTCAATTTTGTACATAAATAAGGCCGTTAGTTTTCTCGTTTGATTTTTCTTTTACATTGTCTTTTCTGGGGCTATTATAGCTGACTATGCGGTATGAGCTTTGCTCAATGTTGAAGGCCTATAGTTGTTAATTTCTGTATCATTTTGGTCTCTTATGGAGAGTTGTGGCATTGGCAAACATACCACATCTTTTTTGTTTTGTATATACTGACAGTATCTGTTGCTTTATTTATATTAAATTTGATGGGATATATATATGTTCAACGTAGTAAACAAATTAAAGCGGAAAGTAAAATTAAAGGATTCTTTCTTCCTTAGCTGTTCCTATAAGATGTCAGCTTCATAAAAAAAAGTAACAAGTCTGAGAGAAGAGGGGCACAGTTTTGATTCTCGGAAATTGACGATTGTTTGTTTAAAAACACGTCCTCCAAACGTAACAAATATTGACTAGAGGTATAGGGGAGAGGTTGAGATCTCATAAACATGTTTAACCCCGCCGCATTTTACGCCTGTCCCAAGTCAGGAGCCTCTGGCCTTTGTTAGTCATGTATTATTTTCAATTTTTGTTTCTTGTGTACTTGGAGTTTAGTATGGCGTTCATTATCACTTAATTAGTACATATTTGTTTAGGGGTCAGCTAAAAAGACGCCTCCAGGTGCGGGAATTTCTCGCTACATTGAAGATCTGTTGGTGACCTTCTGATGTTGTCTTTTCTATGGTCGGGTTGTTGTCTCTTTGACACATTCCCCATTTCCATTCTTAATTTTATTTTTATGTCAATCAAGAAATCAAGCATTTTGATTATGTCAATTTCATAGAATTTGTTTTTTGAATAGGAAGGAGGACAAGATAGTTGTATCTACGTAGGACATTTTTTATCAAACAAAGCAGAACCAACTCTTTCAATGTTTCATTAAGTTTGGAATGGGGATAACTTGTGTAAAGTGTAGAAAGGTCAAATGTTATAATAATCTTGCAAGATTAAATAGTCTTCTTAGAGCGTATGAACTATACAAATTAAAGTCATTAAAATACTGAACTCCGAGGACAATTCAAAACGGAAAGTCCCTGATCAAAAAGCAAACCCAAAAGCTTAAACACATCAAACTCATAGATAGCAACTATCATATTCTTGACTTGGTACATGCATTCTCTTATGCAGAAAATAGTGAATTGAACCTGATTTTATAGCTAGCAACACCTCTCATTTGTATGACAGTCGCATCAAATTCCATTACATTGACAA
Source organism: Mytilus edulis (assembly GCF_963676685.1). Classification (NCBI taxonomy): domain Eukaryota; kingdom Metazoa; phylum Mollusca; class Bivalvia; order Mytilida; family Mytilidae; genus Mytilus; species Mytilus edulis. The sequence goes on from NC_092353.1 coordinate 11,666,712, forward strand.
CAACGCGTTAACAATACAAACAGATATAGTAGGTACAAATCTCAAAAATATGAGTACAGCAGTCAACATCTTCATCTTAATCACTAAAAACACAAATAATGTAACAAAAAGGCACAAAATGGCATATAGTCCAAGCATATTAGCTAAGAATTAAAAGACAAGAATACACAAATTTAACATCGTACAATAACACAATGACAGGCTGTATAAGTACAGAGCGACGTTATGTGTGTATCAAAGAAACTTAAAAAGGCATATAGACAAAGCACACAGCAAAAATGAAAGACAAGCATGGTTTATAATAGCACAATAACGGGATGTATAAATACAGAGCCACATTGTATGTATCACATTAACACAAAAAAGCTTTCAGACAAAGCATTTTAGCAAACATTAACACAAATACGAGAATATCATTAACAATAACTTTATGACAGGATGTACAAGTACCACAAGTAAATTAATCATTTTTTTTCTCAATAAAAACAAGTTAATATTTTGCAAAGATGCACAGAAAGGCATATAAAGAGGTTTCGTTGAAGACCAATCAATATACCGTGTTTTGTAAGAAAAATGCGCAGTTTACGTATCGAATACAGTACTGACGGATCAAGTTGCAATTACAAAGAACAAAGAATAGACCTATGGTTATTCAATATTCCTCTTTAGTAAATGTCGAGGGGTATATGTTTAGTTTCCTAATGAATTATTATACCTGATTCATTTATCATGCAGTTTATCTAATGTTATTTTCACATAAGAACCTTGTTGTTTAGGGGGTTTACTAGCGTCGACAACACCATATTTGTCATGGAAGTAGGTCAAATGGTTTGCAACATTTTGTTTTTTTAAGATTGATGTAACATGGGCATAAATAGACTACAAGTTAATTCTGCTTATACATCCCTGGCTTTTTTAAAATGACTTTCAGTATTCATGATGAAGGTATTACCGCTTTTGACGAATATTATTTATAATATGGTATTATCGGTCTTTTAATCAAAGAAGGTGAACATTAAATCCACTTTATCTTAAAGGTTCCGATTACAATCGAGACATACGATACCGATTAAATATAATTAGAACTTTATATGAATGCGGAAGATTGAAATAGAGAACAAAACCATTGAAAAATACACCAATAAAATGCAAGTCGGGTATACATTATATACACGGGAAAGAACACAACTAGACTACTTACATTGCATTGTGTTCATGTCGGTGTACAAATTAAAATAACAAAAATATCGAACACCGAGGAAAACTTTAAATGGAGAGTCCCACAAAACCAGATTCAACCCACCATTTTTTTCTTTACAAAATGCCCTGTACCAAGTTAGGAATATGGCTATTGTTATATCATAGTTCGTTTCTGTGTGTGTAACCTTTTGACGTTGGGTTTCGTTTTCGTGTGTGTTACCTTTTAACGTTGTGTTTCGTTTCTGTGTGTGTTTCCTTTTAACGTTGTGTTTCTTTTGTGTCGTTTTTTTCTCTTATTTTTGAGTGTGAATTCACATTATTATACGACGTTTCAAGGTACTTTTCTATTTATTTTTGATGTTATATTTGTTATTCTCATCAGATTTTGTCTAATGCTTAGTTCGTGTCTGTGTGTGTTACATTTTAAAAATGTTGTGTCGTTTTATATTTAATGCGTTTCCCTTGGTTTTTGTTTGTAACCCGAATTTGGTTTTTTTTCTATCGATTTATGAGTTTTGAACAGCTGTTTACTACTGTTGCCTTATCAAATGACCGAATCAAAACCTCAAAAACATCTATCGAATGGATAGCAACTGTCATATTCCTGACTTGGTACCTGTATTGTTTATGTAGAAATGATGGATTTATCCTGGTTTTAAAGCTGACTAAACCTCTCGAATATATAGAACTGCCGACTATACGAAAGGGTTTTATCTATTTATTGAAGGCCGTACGAATGCTGATAATTAGTGACATCCAATTTATTTGAACTTCGGGTGATAGTTGTTAAATTGACAATCATGCCTCATCTCCTTATTTATATATCAACTAAGATGACCTATTAATATTATTCTAATTACAAATGACATAATTTGACAGCGGTATACACCTGTTGCCTGTATTTATAATTTACCTTACAAGTTTGTGATAGATGTAAGAATTATTTCGTTGTCAGATTTCTACTTCTTTTTATTATCTTTCTGATCACTTCTAATCTTTGACATATCTGTCCAAAATAACAGCTAACCTCAAATATCTGTTGCTAAAATGTGGTAACAGTAGGTCATATAAAGGGTTACTGTGAACCTGTGTTCATCATTCAATTCTAGAAATTGGTAAAAGATAGTATTTTTCGTAGTTATGTATGCTTGTTTTCACTTGCAATGTGAATTTGTTGGGTTATCTTTTGACAGCTAAGTCGTGTATTTTCTGCAGAGATATACATTCCTCTACCAATTGCCCGAAAATACGCGTTTAGATAAACACCTCGCTGCCGTTTAACGAAACAATTTATGTTTCAACTACCTCGGTACACATCACATAAATGAAATGACGGACACATTCGTTCAGCAGTTGTGAGAACTAAGAACGGACTTACAAATAGACCAATTGTAAAGTTATATCCGCTCGCAATCCGTATAGAAAGTCAAAACACGTACATGGAACAAGAAATAACAACCCGACTAAGGAAGACTATGTTGCAGAACGACAGTAATCCACGCGAGAAGCAGCTAAATGTGCGAAAGGGAACATTTAACATTTTATGGACTTTCAAAGTAAAGTAATAGATCATATTTGTTTGAAATGTGTTACGCCATGATATGGACTGTTGATGTTTTGTGATTTTGTTTTAATAACTACGTTTGTCCAACTGTGAAAGAACTGATAATTAATTATATTGTATTTCAATTTTCTTTTCTACATAAAGTATCTCTTTTTAAGGCCCCGAAAATGTCGGGAAGACCGCGGGACCGGCAACATGTTGGCCTCACATGCTCAACAGGCCACCCATGTTCTTTGTTTTTAGGTACTATAAATATATTACAAGATAATATTTCAACAATGATTGAAAATGAGCATACGCTCATACATTGATAAAAGAAGATGTGGTGAGCATACGCTCATCCATTGTGGTGTGCATACGCTCATACATTTTCTGTTTGATAGCCAGCGTATTTTTCACCAATTTACTGTTATCAAATGAATATCGTTCATTTTTTAACGCCATCAGGGTATATACAAAAAGGATATTCCCTTTTTACCCTCTCTGCCGTGGTATTTGCCAAAAAATACTCTATTTGACTGGACGCTAGTAATGTCACGGTCATCAATGCTTTTTTTTAACGTTAACATTCGGTGTAATTAAACAGATATAGCATGCTCTTGAGGAGTATTTGCAAAAAATACCAGTCTTAAGGATGAGTTTCCCTCGCCTTACGGTTCGCGAAATTTAGCATTCTCTCAACTGGTATTTTCGCAAATACTCCTCCTTAACCTGAAATATCTGTTCAAAACACGCGTATCAGTACTCAGCTGTGTTTGATAATACACGCGTATCATGTAGTACTAGTTTATGTAGGAAAATACACCGTATTAGTACTCATTTATCTTTAATTATACACACGTACCAGAACTCATTTAACTTTGATAATACAAACGCATCAGTACTTATTTAACTTTGCTAATACACGTGTATCAGTACCCATTTATCTTTGACTTTGACATGTTAAGCTTTTACGTTATTCGTGAATGTGTTCGAAGAAAAACGTTTGAGACGCATAAAGATTTGAAATAGTAAATTTAGTTGTATTCTGCGGATTAACATGGTGTTTTCGTCTAATGTTTACGAGAACAGGGTATGCTGAGTTAAGCCTATTTCAACTGATTTTTATAGTTCGTTCTTATGTTGTACTGTTATACCACTGTCCCAGGTTAGGGGGATGGTTGGGATCCCGCTAACATGTTTAACCCCGCCACACTATTTATGTATGTGTCTGTCCCAAGTTAGGAGCCTGTAATTCAGTGGTTGTCGTTTGTTTATGTGTGACATATTTGTTTTTCGTTCATTCTTTTATATAAATAAGACCGTTATTTTTCTTGTTTGAATTGTTTTACATTGTCATATCGGGGCCTTTTATAGCTGACTATACGGTGACCTATAGTTGTTAATGTCTGTGTCATTTTTGGTCTCTTGTGGACAGTTGTCTCATTGGCAATCATACCACATCTTCTTTTTATATGAAACTTAGGATGGAGTACTGAAGCTTTTGGTTAGAAATGTTAATATGCTACTAATCTTTCTGTATTAGCTGATAAAGTATGTTATCCTGCAGGCAGAAATAAGATTAGATTATTGGGATCTTATTTCCTACGTGTCCTGCTCTTAGTTTTCCGAGGTCGTCTGAAAAGCCGCGCGTTTCGTCTACATAACACTAATCAATGACTCTCAGATCAAAATAGTTATAAAGCCAAGCAGGTATAACGTTAAAAACCATTTAGGACCCAAAATTCAAAAAAGTTGTTACAAATACGTATACGGTAATTGATGTATGGGATATGACAATCCTCAGTATATATCAGTTGACAGTAAGAACTATTTCACTTTGTAGAATGTGCTGAACATTCGAAATTTCAAATTGGTGAATTCTAACAAGATTGACCTCCTTTGTGGTTTCAAATAGCACCCTTAGCTTGTTAAGATGATGTAGATTTCTGAAATTTTCTTTGGGATCACTTAATCATTCGACGAATGACCGTTCATTATGTACGGTGGAGTCCTAATCTCCAGTCGAAAAAAAATATTTACACATAGAATTTTTACTTTTACCTAAAAAGAGGACTGATCTTTGTCGCAACATGAAAACGTCCGTTGCTTATTCGACACAAGAATGCTTCATATTACGTCACCCTGTTCCGTTGTCTACGACGATAGCATGGTGTTAGGTAATGTTTGTTTTACATAATTTTATACTGAATTTAAAATATCTGAAATAGACTGATTTGTAGTTCTTGTTTTATCATAGAGATGATCGTATTGTATTGAAGCATATCTTTCGTAAAACTTGTTTTTTTTAGCTTCAAACTGAGTCGACTGGGTCGTTTTATAAAGGGGGGTGTGACGGGGGACAGCCAATGTTGTGCATTGCTGCGTTTATGCTATTAGTAGAATTACTACGATTAAACTGGTTGGCGATATCTAGGACATCATATCATTATAAAAAACGACCACTAGATACGAATGTTATCGACGTAAAAGTTTACACAAGTATCGATCAAGATATCTTCATAGAACTATGCTGTTTAAGTTTTGCGTATTATTGAAGTCGGTACAATGACCTATATGTGTTAATTTTTATGTCATTTGGACTGGTGTGGGGGTTTGTCTCATTAGAAATAATACATCGTCTTCTTCTTTAAATACAAAAAAGCAAGCATCGACACTACTGTTATTCAAGGGAGAAATAACTACTTCTTTTTAAAAAATAATAACAAAGCTCTTATTTAACCTTCAATTTATCAATTGCTTTTTTTGTTTGTTTAAATTATTTACATTTAGGAAGCTGAATTATTCATGTGTATTTTTAACACTCCGATTACAATAATACGATATCAGTAAATTGCACGTACATATAAAACGTCATATAAATGCGGTAGATACCTGTCCAGTAGTTTTTGAAAACGCATTTAAAGGTACATATAAAAAAGTTTGGTGTACATCATATTCATCAGGGAGTGAAATAATCTTACTATACAATAGAAGTAGGAAAATCCGTTGAATCAGCAATTCAATACGAAATGACATAACATACGTAGCAAGTTAATTGTAGATTTAAGTAAAGAATATAAGCCTTATACCTTACTATAAAACATTGTTTAACACTTCAAAAAAAGGTAAAAAATGCAAACAAATAACATTTTTTTCTTAAGATTTCTTTCTTCAAGTAAATTAATTGTTTTATTAATAAACTTTATTAGCATTATCCTTCATGTTGACCTCTTTCTAAAGTAGTAAAGCCGTACATTGAACTATAATGGTTTTTGTTTTATAAATTGTTATTTGGATGGAGAGTTGTCTCATTGGCACTCATACCACATCTGTCTATATCTAGTTACAAATAAACAATAGACAAAATTAATTACAGTTGAAAGTCAAAAAACATCATTGCTTCATATGTACATTTGGATAGAGAGTTGTCTCATACTAGGCACTCATACCACATCTTCCTATACCTATGAAGACACAGCGTATTGGTTTCAGTAAATTTGCGTTCAGCAAGGAAAACTTAATATATTTTTCCCGTTAATACCTTGACATACGTTTTGAGTCTCAAAATGACAAAAGACGATGAAGGAAGACTATGAAAGTATATTCAAAATGCAAAAATGTCTTTATAAATTAATGTGTTGTTTCAAACTTTTGATTAAAATCAAACGTGTATTCCAATATATTCGATTTCAGTGTGGATTACAAAGACGATATGGTTATAGCAGCTTATAATGACAAGTTGTATAACGTAGTCAACTACTATGATTCTCTTATTTCTGCTGAGATTTATTTCCCATTAGGTTAATGGTAAAAATATATAGTGAAGTCTGTACGGTTGATATCGAGGGAAAATATGCACTATACACAATATAGGTTTTCTCAAATTGATGCCTTTAACTGCTTTCATCAACCTCATTTAAGCGTGGTGGATAGCTGTCTCATTGTCAGGCATACCCTATTTCTATATTTTTATATAGAGGAAATGAGTTTGTACTTTTTTATGATAACAAATACAGGTTATCTAGTGTACATTAGGAAATTCGAGCCGTTGCCTACTAGTCAAGTGTTCGAACAAAATTTATTAAAGTACTATGTTTTAACATTAATATTAAAAGTATCCTATTAAAATAATATGAAACTTCAAATTAAAAAAAAAGGATGCATGTGTTTTCTATTTTTAAATGGCTAGGTATTTGTTATCAAACTTATACGTTTGTCTGACAAAATTTTTTAGTTTGACGAAATTGAGAAAACATTTACTTTTTTTAAATTGCTGGCTTCCAGCCAACAATAAGCCCGCGTTTTCTCAGTATTCAGTTACTACAGTTTTACCTTACTCGTAAAATCCGGTGATCGCAATACGCAAGTGCAGTGGGGAAAACACAACTTGCAGACAGGGTCAACAAACGTAAATATTGCTCAGTCATCGAAATAAACAATATATTATTGTTATTGTTAAACACATGCTTACCTCAATATCCACTCTTCTTTGCTGATTGTTTACAAATGGTACAGTCGGTAAACGTCGGCTACAAAATACGACCTTTAATAAGCTGCCATATCATCACATCAACACTAAGCGAGTGAAATATTTATTTGACGATAAGACGATATGATGCGTAAAAAAGGATAGTATCGTGCAAAGTTATAAGTTTATGTTATATGCATACAATGGTTCAAGAATTGGATTCACTTTATTTTCCAAAAGTCACTACTTTCGTATGACTTAAGAACGCATCAGTGTGCATTCCTGATGGTAACGATTACAGTTTACGGATAATATGTGTTTAAAAGTTATTATTTTATGTCTCTTTTGAATAAAACTTTTTTATACTATTTACCTGCATATTGACACATACAAATTTGTTTTATCTAAGCGCAAAGGAAATATCATTTGGCTCAATAAAATTAACGGTACCAATTGTCTTGCACCATATGCTCAAATGAACTTCCATTTGGCGCAAAAGTATCCGATATCCATCGCCGTTTGTTGCTTTATATTCCTATTCAAAGCAATACTATCAGATTTACAACGTTAAATCATAAAAACTATTGAATCGTTTAGTTTATGAAGCAAGTACCCGATTTGCTCAGGATTAGGTTTAGATTGTTAATCAAATTCTTGATGATATATTTTGTCCAAGGAACAAAATATGACTTGCACATTAACACTTGGTAAAGCATCTACTTTATTTTATCTTTATTACTATAAGATAATATTTTTTGTTTTGATCCTTGTATTGTGGCATGACATGACAGGCGTTAGAAGCATTATGTTTTTCGTTCTAACTGTAGCTGGAAATGATGTAAGGACAAATAAGAGCCACACCATAGGGCCATGTTCATATCTAAAGATGGACTAGGATTTCTCTGATAGAAAAAGAACTACATAAAAGCTACAAAGACAAAAGTTACAACAAGCAACAACCCAAAACAGGAGAAAAATGGCTGTGAAAGAAGTATTGGCAGTGTTAAAATCCTATTCAAAGTTATTTATTTTTCTCAAGTAACTATTTTGATGAGTTACAAATATTGTATTGAAGGTGACTTTCATACAAGTGAGAGGTTTATCTAACTTGTATTGAATGCGACTGTAAAACAAGTGAAATATGTAGCTAGCTATCAAACCAGGTTTAAGCCACCATTTTCTACATAAGAAAATGCCTGTACCAAATCAGGAATATGACAGTTGTTATCCTATCGTTTAATGTGTTTCAGCTTTTGATTTTGTCATTTGATAATAAGGGAATTTACGTTTAAATCGTCCTCGGAGTTCAGTTTTTTTGTGATTTTACTTTTTTGATAAAGTGTTTATGTGCAATTGTCATTGATTCGTTCATAGATACAAAATTTGATTAGGAAGTTTGGCTGTACCTGCACAAAACTTATCTTTAACGGATAGCAAATCTTAATTTTGAATGAAGTTGTTTCCAATGCCCAGAAATTGAGAAACGTTCTGGGAAATTTTTTCCTAAAGGTTACCAGTTCAGACTGTAATTCAAATCAGGAAAATGGCAGTTAATATCTTAGAGTTTGTTGCTGTGTTTGTTGCATTGTCTTTTGTGTTTGTTGCACTTTAGTGTTTTTGTTGTTTCGTTGTTTTCCTCTTGTGGTTGATGTGTTTATTTGGTGTTGGTTTGTAGCCCCCTTTGTTTTGGTGTTTTGTCGTTGGTCATGTCTGTTCTATTTGCTTTGTTAAAATTAGGGTCTTTAGGTTTCTGAATTGTATTGTTAATTTACGGGCTTTTCACACCGATCATTTTCTGAGTGTTTCTTATATTTGAATCGTACGGTTGTAAAAAAAAATGCTTACATCCACTTCATTTCAAAATTTCGTTTCTTTTGTTACATTTAATTTTCTGCATTACGAACAAAACTTTCTACTCGATTATTTGTCCAGTAATATTTTTGTCACGTTCTAATATTTGACAAGTCAAACACATCCAGTGTTAGTGTTTCTAATTCAGTCAAATGTGTCTTAGGTTTTATAAGCATGAATACAAATAAGCAAATGTATAAACAATTAAAACAAACTCCAACGTTACAAACACACAGAAACAAAACACAAACGTTTTCAAACGGTGTTGTATAATGACATGATAAAAGTTTATTAAAAAGATAAGAGTTTAGTATGAGGAAACGGACATAGGTTTCGGATTATAAAATCATTAGTGTTAATAATTAACCGTTCATCACATCTATCACAATTCGTTTGCTTTGTTATAATTCTTTCACGGGGTGTTAAATGTAGATCAAATTTCTATGCTATAACTTTTTTTTAAATCTAACATGTACAATTGAAAACAACAACAGTATTAAACGTAATTCAATCATACACGATGAACAATGCATGCATGGTGTCCTTTTGAATTTAGGATATAATCGAGGATAACACTGTCTACCTATAAATAAAGGCAACAGTAGTATACCGCTGTTCAAAACTCATAAATCCAGGGACAAAAAAACAAAATCGGGGTAACAAACTAAAACCGAGGGAAACGCATTAAATATAAGAGGAGAACAACGACATAACACCGAAACGTAACACACACAGAAACGGACCAAGCATCAGACAAAACACCACGAGAATAACAAATATAACATGAAAACTAAATACATGAATTTGGGATAGACAAGTACCGTGCCACGTCTGATCTCAATATCTCAAAAATAAGAGAAAACACAAACGAATCAACGTTAAAATGCAACACACACAGAAACGAACAATAATATAACAATGGCCATCTTCCTGACTTGGTACAGGACACTTTTAAAGGGGAATAAAAGTGGTGGGTTGAACCTGGTTTTGTGGCATGCCAAACCTCGCACTTTAATGGCAAAGTTAAATATAACATTGAAATGACAACATAATATTACAGGACTACAATACAAATAAATAGGAGAACATATTAGACAAAGAAAAACATGATTAATAGATAACAAAAAGCATCAGGTTTAAAATTCAATACGCCACAAACGCGCCTTGTCCACACAGGACTTACAAGTGACGCCCAGATATAAAAGATCGAAAGTGAAAAAAGTACAAAGTTGTACAGCACTGGAGATAAAAAGTTGAAAAGGTTTCGCCAAATACGGCATTGTTTTTATGCCCGGGATAAGAACATTCTTATTATATAGAACAATTCATGCTATTGCAAACAGTAAATTTTATCAAATGAATATGAAAGAGATATACATAAAGAAACTGAAGTATTAACTAATTACAGAAAACTAAACCCGAATACATAACGCCCAGATATAAAAGATCGAAAGTGAAAAGGTACAAAGTTGTACAGCACTGAAAATCAAAAGTTGAAAAGGTTTTGCCAAATACGGCATTGTTTTTATGCCCGGGATAAGAACATCCTTATTATATAGAACAATTCATGCTATTGCAAACAGTAAATTTTAACAAATGAATATGAAAGAGATATACATAATGAAACTGAAGTATTAACTAATTACAGAAAACTAAACCCGAATACATAATGCTATTAAAGTTTAACACAGAATAGACACACCCGAATCAGTCCAGGCGTCAACGTAATTACAAAAATGTGACGTCACATACGCTGGCGTATTGAACACTTACATTCTGATTATCTTGCTTGGTCATTAAAATAACACAATGTGTCTGTATTGTTGATTATGCAATGTCTACCTATAAAACACAGATTCTAAATACACACAAGGAAGCAATTTGATATGTAACATACATCAGTCTGCATACAAAACAGTGATATAAGTATCTGTTTACTGAAATAATCTCAAACACTTGAAGAAAGAAGAACCATGCAAATTACTAAAATAATACTCCTTTGGATCGTAACAGACTTACAAGAAGGTAAGTTATTTCATTTGTTTCATCAAACTGTATTATTACGATATTTCCATTGGAAATTCAGTCGGTCATTGGTGACTGTTTAAGGTTATACCATAGACATAGAAAGGTGGGATTAAATTTTAGGAGAAAGGAACTAATTTTGATGCACTTTTTAACTGATATATGCGATGTTTTAATAGTTTACAAAACACTCACACTTACATTCTGATTATCTTGCTTGGTCATTAAAATAACACAATGTGTCTGTATTGTTGATTATGCAATGTTTGGTAATTGTCTTTGCATTTTCATGGTTAAATATATTTTTATTTATTTAAGGGTTATTATATGTGACTTACAAACAGTGGCTAGCAGTTATTGTTTTACGATATATACTAGTGCAGATTGAATGTTTACAAATGCTCTATGTTCTTCATTGATCCATATCATAGGTTTTGGGTTCTTAAAGGGGCACTAGCTACAAGATATGTAAAACAAATAAAGTATGATGTTTTGGTTCAATCATTTATAAAAGACTAATAGGGAAATAATATTTTTCTTTAGCAGCCAGTATGGTTTAATTTTGTCAAATTAAGCTAAAACATTGATGATGAATTATTTACTTGCGAGTGAATAATTCGAGCTCATTGAATCCGTATTCATGTGAACTTCAATGTAACCCCTTAGCTAGAGATGGTTAACTCGTGCATTATTCGTGGTAGGTTATTTATAGGGAAAGAATGTCAACATCGAAAAGTGAAACAAAGATAAATCATTTGATTGACTGATTCGATCCACACAAAAATCATTCTTATACAGATAATAACGACGTTAAGACATATTTTTAATCTATAATATGAAATTAAACACACCTAGAAAAATCCAATTACACGAGTTTGCTTCTATTTATATCTACATTTATGTTTATATCGCTTATATGAATCGGAGGTGTTATATTCAGAGGTCAACTCAGTAGTTTATTAGAAGCTGTTACATTTAAATTACACACGAAACGAAGCTACACATTATCTAGCCCATGCCCTTTAATTTGTCTATTTAGATTTTATAACTTGAATAAATGTTTTACGGGGTTATAAATTCAAATATGAGAATTTGAGTCAAATCGGTGAACAAGTATTTGACAAGAAGTGCCGCTTTAACCAATACGAAAAGAGTTGTTTCTAATGTTCATTTTTGGTTTATCTGAGAGATTTTGATAAATTGTTATTTGAATAAGCTGGTTTGTAAAAAGATCTTTTATTCAACTGGTCTTGACATCACAAATTTATATTACTACTTACATTTTTTCAGCTAAAGGTTATAGCAATGAAACGAAATGCCACGTTCAAAGCACCAATGTTAAGTGCTGCAATTTAGGCTTGACCACAATACCAAGGCACTTACCAGTAAACGCGACTAATCTGGACTTAAGTAAAAACAGCATCAAAACAGTCAAAGGCTTTACCTTTCAGACTTTGCGATACCTCACCCACCTTCATTTGGAAAGAAATGGCATTCAGGTAATCGAGAAAAATGCTTTCCATGGATTACATCGTCTACGAAGTCTTCATCTCAGCTTCAATTCTATAAAATTATTTCCCGCTGGCACGTTCGACAGACTGAATGGTTTACAAGAGTTGTCGATTGATAACAATAAACTACAATACTTACAAGATAATGAAATAACAAAAATATTAAACATGTTAAAGATCATGTCATTGAGGAAATTTTCGTTTGACATATATCCAAATTTCAAATTTCCCAGTCAATGGGGTACGTTAAGTGAGTTGACAGATTTGGGGATTTTCGCTAGGTCAGCAAAAGTGCAATTTAACAACGCAATGTTCGCTCATGTTTACTTACTGAAAATAATGTCTCTGTCCATAGATGTTGTACCGTTCATATCGGAAGATTTTTTCGAACATTTTCCTAAATTAGATTCAATAACACTTTCGATAGGTACTGACCTACCTAAAAATCCAATAGACCAAGTATTCAAATCTTTTGGAGTTTTCCGAGGAAGAAACCTGACGAGCATTGAAATAAATACAGGGAGATTTGATAATGGGTTTACTTTAAATTACAAGAGAATGAAGTATTTATGGTCAATTTGTTTAAAACGACTGACATTGAATAATCTATACATTAAAGATATACTTATATATGCTATGCAAGAATTTTCTATCAAAAGCACATGTCTCGAGTACCTGGAATTTTCTGAAAATACCATCTTTGACCGAGGAGCTTCTGTAGTTGCAGTTATGAATAACTTAAAAAATTTGAAAGTTTTGAAAATTACAAGAAATTGGCGTAGTTCGAAAAGTAAACGCTCACAACAATCAAGCTTATTTAGTTTCGTGCTTCCGAAAACTCTTGAAGAATTGTATGTAGAACATAACATGGGTGGTGATATGTCCGATGTTGAAGTTATAAACGGTTTCAATCTACGTGTGCTAAGCTTGAAGGACAATGAAATGTGGTCATGCATTGGAACTTTTACAGGAATTACAAATGTGGAGTATTTTGACATGTCTGGATGGAGATGCGAAAAGCTGTCAATAAATTTGCTATATGGTTTTCCAAATTTAAAGACATTGAAAGCCAGTGGGTCACATCTAGGAAAAGGATTTGTAAACCTTGCTGGAGCTGGGTCTTTCTTGAGTAAGAATCTGAGATTAAAAGATATTAATCTTTCGTTTAATAAAATAAACAGTATACCAGATGGACTACTTCTGCGCCGGTTTGAGCAGTTATCATCAGTAAACATGTCATATAACAATCTCAAAATATTTCCTAAGTTTCATGCAAGTATCAAAACATTAAAAATAATTGATTTGACCTTTAACAGTATTACATGGTTCAATGATGAAGACATTGAACACATTGAAAAGCTTGGAGAAGTTGATATACTCTTGAGAGGTAATCCCTTTCAATGTTCCTGTAAAACATTACAGTTTCTAAAATGGTTAAGTGAGACAAACCGAGTACCGGATATCTTAGATCTGACCTGTGTAACTGAACAAGCTTCCAGAAGGTTTATGTCTGAAGTTATTTCCAACCTTAAGACATTTGAGATTTCATGCAAAACGAAATTCTGGTTGACGTTTGCCGTGTCTATAACCTCCATTGTCGTACTTGCCATAATATTAACCGTCGTATTCTTTCGATATAAATATGCTGTTGAGTACTTTTTACTGAGATTCAAAATGAAAATGAAAAATTACAATGACTTGCAACAGGAATATATTTATGATGCTTTTATATCATATAGTCACACAGATTCGGTATGGGTAAAACAGTTTCATGACAAGGTAAATAGTATGGGCTTCGAATTATGTCTGCACGACAAGGACTTTATTGCTGGTGAAAGTATAGCAGTAAATGTACTAAATGCAATCGATTCCAGCAGAAAGGTAATATTTATTATAACTCACGAATTCTTAAAGAGTAGTTGGGGGTCATATGAAATGGAAATGACCCGTATGCATGCTTTTCAGAAGGGAAGAGAAGATATGGTGATTGTTGTCGTGAAGGATGATATAAAGATAACAGATATGCCGGAAGTGATGAAGAATATGTGGATTAAGATAACATGTATCCAATGGCCAAACGATGACAACCTGCCATACAATACGGAGGAAATATTTTATGAAAAGATGAAAATGTCTCTCCAAAGAAGGGAAGATACTACTTTACTTTATTCTAGAAATTCAGTTATATAGAGCCTTTGTCATCATTTCAGAAATATAAAATAATAATAAGTACTATTTATATTAGTAGGAGTCAAAAATACGCTTTTCTGTGAAGCTTTTTTTTTATGGTTTTTGTCAATAAATAAATTATCGATCAATGTTGAAGTAAAGCAAAGAAAACATTCAAGCAATGCTACCTTTCAGTATAAGTATTTTTCTTTCATCAACAATGAGGTTCAGAGGACATGTCTACAGTTTTGATTGAGACAAATATTACTTTTGCTGTAAAGGAAAATGAGAAACTTTCTTTATATGATTGGTTTCAACTGGTTTCATTTAAAATCATATATATAGAGTTATATAGCAAACACTGGAGCCCCTGTGGGCCTATTATAAAATATTTAAAAAACATATCTGGTTTTGTTTACTTTTTTTTTTATTATTTAAACTGCACAAATAGATATTCCAAAAACGAATTCGATTTCATTGTTATTAGATAATTATTTATGTTCAACCTAATGTTGCACCTTTTTAGATTCAATGGTTTTTTTTTTTTATTTAATTCTTCCTTGCTGTGAATATGCCATTCTGCATACCTTTGTTCATACATGTAGTGCTACATGTAGGCTATTTGTTACAAAAAAGAAAAATCATTATTAAAAAAAATCAAAAAATATCTTTAAGATAATCTTTTAATGCTACAATATTCACTTTTACTCTTTTAGTTTTTATTATATATATTTATTTGGGTTTTTTCTAATGTCCAATATAAAACAATATTTGAATTCAGTGGTAGCTTATTTTGTACTTTTGTATTTGTCTTTTATTCAAATTATTTCTAAACGTCAAATATTTTTGTACAAGTCCATAATAAAAAGTACATTTTTGGTTTGCATTGATTTTGGACAGAAATTAATGTATGTCTAAAACTCTGTGTTTGATCCTGTATTTGAGATTCTGTAACTTTTTATTTTTAGTCTTGTAAAATGACATCATATACACTTTATATCAGATAATATTATTAATTGATTTATTTCACTCGATTAGGCAGGGTTTAACTGGTTTGCTTATTTAAGACCAGTTCATCTATAGACTAGTGTGTCGGGATTTAAAACTCATCAATGATGTGTTCAGTTATTTGTCTCATCTTATACACTCAAGTGTATATCCGTTTGATGACATTGATAGGTGATTAGAAATCAATTATAATTATAACGGCTATCATCCTTATCACACACATCTTCAAATAGACTGTTCTTATGCAAATGAAAACGTAAGCCTCACCCGATCAGTTGAAATGATATTGGTAACACATATAAAAATAAGAAGATATGGTATGACTGCAAATGAGGCAACTCTACTTTCACATTCTAGAATATGTAGACTACTTTCTCACAAGCACAATATCCTAACTGTAAAGTATAACGGCATACACTAAAGGCACGAGGTTACATTCTACTGCTCTAACACAACACGAATAATAAACACTGCATCAAATAGATTTAAAATATGATATGGTTTGATTGCAAATGAGACAACATTCACCAAGGTACCAGATGACACTTAATGTCTATTGAAATTTTGAAACCACTTTTCCTATCTTGTGATATTTGTGTTTTGTCGTTAAACCATTGTACATTTCTTTTGATCCTATCATAAATTTTAAGATATTGATAATAATTGGCCCATAAAGCTTATAAATCTCATTACATTTAATATCAAGACTTTGAATAGACTTATTAAGAAGGGATATAATTACGATACTGTTGTCAAGTCATTAAAGATTGCATATTTTGGCATTAATATTGAGTCACTGATAAGGTCTTTGCATCGGAACTAGACACATTTATTCTAAAAACAGTTGTTGGCATGACACGGGTTATGTTCTTCTCATATATGTTATGATGGTATGATACTAAACCCCTAACGGGAAGGATTGTGCCTGATGTTCATATGATGAAATCATAATCTTTCAGTCAGTTTAATTGAAGTCTGGAGCTGGCATGTCAGTTAACTGCTAGTAGTCTGTTGTTATTTATGTATTATTGTCATTTTGTTTATTTTTTTTGGTTACATCTTCTGACATCAGACTCGGATTTTTCTTGAACTGAATTTTAATGTGCGTATTGTTATGCGTTTACTTTACTACATTGGTTAGAGGTATAGGGGGAGGGTTGAGATCTCACAAACATGTTTAACCCCGCCGCATTTTTGCGCCTGTCCCAAGTCAGGAGCCTCTGGCCTTTGTTAGTCTTGTATTATTTTAATTTTAGTTTCTTGTGTACAATTTGGAAATTAGTATGGCGTTCATTATCACTGGACTAGTATATATTTTTTTAGGGGCCAGCTGAAGGACGCCTCCGGGTGCGGGAATTTTTCGCTACATTGAAGACCTGTTGGTGACCCTCTGCTATTGTTTTTTATTTGGTCGGGTTGTTGTCTCTTTGACACATTCCCCATTTCCATTCCCAATTTTATTTTCATAAAAAAGTAAACGACTGAAACTACACCCTGGTATCAATATCATTATTTTTTTTAATTAGTGCAACTACATTGAATGTCCATCGCTATCTATTAAATCATTAATCATTAATTTTTCAGACTCCTTTTGCAGTCCATTTTTTGCCTAGAAGGGGTTGATTACCAATCTTGAATTTGTTATTGAATCCACATGTGAGTTGTGATAAAACCATATTTGTTCCAACGGCTACTTTAGTTTGGAGTTCTATTAAAAAAACACTAGCTAAAAGGATTTTTTAACATGTGGAAACTTCACAGATCAGTTCCTTAGTTTTTATAAATATAGATATATGTATAAAAGAAATCATGTTACATCCTTGGCTGAATCCATTTTATTGTTTTTAATGAAGTTGAATCCCGATAAGCGCATTAGATGGATAAAATTAGTAACATGAGTAAGTGTTATTCTCTTACTTTGAGTCAAGGAAGTAGAACTATCAAAACGTGTCAATTTATTTTAACGGCTCCAATTACAATCAAGTCATACGATATCAATTTAATGCAATTTGAACCTAATATGTATGCGGAAGATCTAAAAGAAACGCAAAATAACCCACAAAAAAGCAAAGCAAAACATCAAAACGGAAAGTCCCTTATCAAACAAAGAGAAAACCCATTGAAAAGTGCAACAATAAAAAGCAAGTGGGATAAATGTTTATTTAACACATGAGAAGGACACAATAAGACTTTACAATCGTAATAAAATCTAAACCACATATCAGTTTAATAAGAAACACCACAATAAACGAACCAAGTTTATGATAAGATTAAGAAATATTCATTTGCCAGACTACTGCTTATCTATATTATATTTGTTGTCAATTCTAGTCTATATCAGCACCTCGAATTCTGTGTTGACATGAAATTTCATTGATAAAATCATAATCATAATTAACTGTTTCTATAAAACTTCTGAGTTTTTCAAAATACAGAGCATTGCAATTCAGAAAAATATTTTGTTAAGACATTGTTGTCAATATTATGGAATCTTAGGCGACTGTCTTACAAGTTAAAGGTTAAGTTAGCTTTAAAAGCATGTTTTCCGCCATAAATGCTTACTTCAATAAACAACATAACACCTTAGATCAAGGACGATGAATGACGAAGTATATTGTTCAAGCTCTGGTTACAGTCGAATGATACATCAATATTAAAACTGAAATGATATTAATTATAAATACAAAGAAAAAACAACCCCGATGACTTACATCTGTTTTTGTATTTATAGTATAAGAATAATAATACAAAATTATATAGCACATGTAACAAAGTCTTGCTCGATTTTATTCAGGGGATTTCCCCAATACATGGTTGTAACTGATATTTTTACTTTTTTTACCAACTAGTAGCCCATTACATATCAATAAACAATTAAGGAGAAAAAGGTTTGAATTTATAATCATGTTAAGAACAGTAATGTTGAGACCAACCAAGCAAAAAATCTAAAGTGCGTTTTACGGCAAATACATCGACGTTATAAACGTTCGACAGCATTATGACGAGAATGTTTGTCCAGATTAAGGATTTTTATTACACGAGAAAAAAAAGAAGAGAAGAGAAAAACTAGAGGCTCTAAAGAGCCTGTGTCGCTCACCTTGGTCTATGTGAATATTAAACAATGGACACAGATGGATTCATGACAAAATTGTGTTTTGGGGATGGTGATGTGTTTGTAGATCTTACTTTACTAAACATTCTTGCTGCTTACAATTATCTCTATCTATAACAGTACTTTCTGTGGAAAATGTTATTGAAAATCTTCAAATTTTAAGAAAAATTGTTAAAAATTGACTATGAAGGGCAATAACTCCTTAGGGGGTCAATTGACTATTTTGGTCATAGTGACTTATTTTTAGTTCTTACTTTGCTGTACATTATTGCTGTTTACAGTTTATCTCTATCTATAATAATATTCAAGATAACAAAAAAAACAGCAAAATTTCCTCAAAATTACCAATTCAGGGGCAGCAACCTAACAACCGATTATCCGATTCATCTGAAAATTCCAGGGCAGATAGATCGTGACCTGATCAACAATTTTACTTCCTGTCAGATTTGCTCTTAATGCTTTGGTTTTTGAGTTATAAGCCAAAAACTGCATTTTACCCCCATGTTCTATTTTTAGCCATGGCGGCCATCTTGGTTTGTTGGCCGAGTTACCGGACACATTTTTTTTAACTAGATACCCCAATTATGGCTAAGTTTGGTTAAATTTGGCCCAGTAGTTTCAGAGGAGAAGATTTTTCTAAAAGATTACTAAGATATACGAAAAATGGTTAAAAATTGACTATAAAGGGCAATAACTCCTAAAGTGGTCAACTGACCATTTTGGTCATGTTGACTTATTTGTAGATCTTACTTTGCTGAACATTATTGCTGCTTACAGTTTATCTCTATCTATAATAATATTCACGATAATAACCAAAAACAGCAAAATTTCCTTAAAATTACCATTTCAGGGGCAGTAACCCAACAACGGGATGTCCGATTCATCTGAAAATTTCAGAGCAGATAGATCTTGATCTGATGAACAATTTTACCCTGTCAGATTTGCTCTTAATGCTTTGGTTTTTGAGTTATAAGCCAAAAACTGCATTTTACCCCTATGTTCTATTTTTAGCCATGGCGGCCATCTTGGTTGGTTCGCCAGGTCACCGGACACATTTTTTAAACTAGATAACCCAATGATGATTATGGCCAAGTTTGGTTAAATTTGGCCCAGTAGTTTCAGAGGAGAAGATTTTTCTAAAAGATTACTAAGATTTACGAAAAATGGTTAAAAATTGACTATAAAGGGCAATTACTCCTAAAGTGGTCAACTGACCATTTTGGTCATGTTGACTTATTTGTAGATCTTATTTTGCTGAACATTATTGCTGTTTACAGTTTATCTCTATCTATAATAATATTCAAGATAATAACCAAAAACAGCAAAATTTCCTTAAAATTATCAATTCAGGGGCAGCAACCCAACAACGGGTTGTTCGATTCATCTGAAAATTTCAGGGCAGATAGATCTTGACCTGATGAACAATTTTACTTCCTGTCAGATTTGCTCTAAATGCTTTGGTTTTTGAGTTATAAGCCAAAAACTGCATTTTACCCCTATGTTTTATTTGTAGCCATGGCGGCCATCTTGGTTGGTTGGCCGGGTCACGCCACACATTTTTTAAACTAGATACCCCAATGATGATTGTGGCCAAGTTTGGATTAATTTGTCCCAGTAGTTTCAGAGGAGAAGATTTTTGTAAAAGATAACTAAGATTTACGAAAAATGGTTAAAAATGGACTAAAAAGGGCAATAACTCCTAAAGGGATCAACTGACCATTTCGTTCACGTTGACTTATTTGTAAATCTTACTTTGTTGAACATTATTGCTGTTTACAGTTTATCTCTATCTATAATAATATTCAAGATAATAACCAAAAACAGCAAAATTTCCTTAAAATTATCAATTCAGGGGCAGCAACCCAACAACGGGTTGTCCGATTCATCTGAAAATTTCAGGGCAGATAGATCTTGACCTGATAAACAATTTTATCCCGTCAGATTTGCTCTAAATGCTTTGGTTTTTGAGTTATAACCCAAAAACTGCATTTTACCCCTATGTTCTATTTTTAGCCATGGTGGCCATCTTGGTTGGTTGGCCGGGTTACGCCACACATTTTTTAAACTAGATACCCCAATGATGATTGTGGCCAAGTTTGGTTTAATTTGGCCCAGTAGTTTCAGAGGAGAAGATTTTTGTAAAAGTTAACGACGACGGACGACGACGACGGACGACGGACGACGGACGCCGGACGCAAAGTGATGGGAAAAGCTCACTTGGCCCTTCGGGCCAGGTGAGCTAACAAATGATCACAATCTGGAATTTTTGGTTGTTGCTG
Source organism: Mytilus edulis (assembly GCF_963676685.1). Taxonomy (NCBI): domain Eukaryota; kingdom Metazoa; phylum Mollusca; class Bivalvia; order Mytilida; family Mytilidae; genus Mytilus; species Mytilus edulis. Next base: position 11,687,881 of record NC_092353.1, read on the forward strand.
GAATAAGTTAACTTAATTTGTGAAATTGTAGAAATAACTTTAATCAAAACATTTACTTTTTAATTGAATTATTCAATACGAAAAAAAATACTATAGGGTTTGTTATTTCTGTTCAATAATAAATACTAACATATGTCAATTAGACAGCAACCTAACAAACAGATGTGTAGTATCATCATACTATATGATTGCCAATACGACAACTATCTATCTTCGACCCAATGTCATTGAAATATGCAACATTAAGTATGACCTTTAACACGGGGCATTGTCTTATAACATATTATTTTATTAAAAAACGACTTCCACTACATTCCAGATGTACTAACAATACTTCAGTGTAACCATTACACCTTTTGAACAACTATCGTACTTTAAATAAACATAAGAAGATGTAGAATAAACTATCCATTCAATCTCAAATGCCGTTCATGTATGCGGCTAATAATCATACGGCCGTCAACGTAAATCATTGGTCCACGCCGCTACAAGCTATATAGGGTTATACAATGACCAGTGTATAACATTTCAAAAGATAAAAACTACGGCTTGACACATATTAATCAAAACAATAAACAAAAATGTAATAGGAACTCAGCAACAAACGAAAACCATTGCCTGAACCACATTCCCGTTACATCATCGGACTTTAACGTGTCATACCATCGCACTTTAGCGTGATTTTGATCGCACTTAAAAAAACAAACAACCATCGCACTTTAGCTTATGACACCATCGCACTTTAGCGTAGACCACCGTACTTTAGCGTGACCATTGCACTTTAGAGTACCATCACACTTTAGAGTCCTACATATATATATAAATTGAACACGAAATTACTACCAACCACAGAACAAAGTACTGCTTTGAATTCTTGATGCATCCAAATATTTAAACCTATCAGGTAAGTGTAACGGAGTGAATATAAAATTATATAATTTGGTTCACAAATTTGAATTTTATGAACGGAATTACACCTACCTGATATACTGCCCACCTCCTCCCCTCAGTAATTTCTTTGGTGAATTCAGCCGGATTTTTGCCTGAGGTTCCAAGCGCTTAACTGATATAGATGTAGATGATTTTTAAAAGATCAGCTAAGCGCTTGAGCGAGATAAGACAAAATACCGGAGAGAATATCCAATTATATAAACCTATCAGGTAAGTGTAACTCCGTTCACAAAATTCAAATGTGTGAACCAAATTATATAATTTTCCTTTAAACTGTGTCTGACGCTGTCAACATATCATAAATTCTTCACTATGCTAGTGTCTGTAGTTACATTTTATATTTTAATGAACCTAATCTATAATTGATTACTGGTATATTATTAAGTCATGGATATCATTACAACTAATTTTTAACAACTTCACTAAATTCTGACATAGATACAAAGTTTCGTATGGACGTTTGGTTGTACCTGTAAACAATTTATCTTAAACGAATAGCAAATCTTTATTTTTAATGATGTTGTTTCCCAAGCCCAGAAATTGACAAACGTTCCTAAGTGTACCAGTTAAATACTGTTATTCAAGTCAGGAAAACGGCAGTTGATATCTTATAGTTTCCTGTGTGATTGTTGCATTGTCTTTTGGTTTTTGTTGCACTTCAGTGTTTCTGTTGTTTCGTTGTTTTCTTCTTGTGGTTGATGTGTTTCCTCAGTTTTGGTTTGTAGCCCCTTTTTTCTAAATCGATTGATGACTTTCGAACAGCGGATTACTTCTATTGCTTTTATTTATCATATCTTTGATTATCTTATTTCTAGTTTACATATTCATGTTGTTTTCAATAGATTTAAGTCAAACTTAAAAGTATATATATTATATATTTCGAACAAAACTTTCTACTCGATTATTTGTCCGGTTACATTTTTCTACAGTTCTTGTATTTTACAAGTGAAATATACTCAGTGTTAAAGTTTATGACGTAGTCAAATGTGTCTCATCACCTTAAGTTTTATAAGTATACATACAAATAAACAATGTTTAAATAAGTGGACTGGCCGTGATATAAAAATTATTAGGTTAGTACGCAGATGACATGCGCGAATGCAACACGTAAGGATCTACTTTCCCCTTTCATTCACAAAATTGCGTGTATTTTTTTTCACAGAAACGCACGATATTTTTGGCGAATAAAACACTTGACATCGTTTGAAACTTTCACAAAGTTAGTTTAGACTTTTTGAACGATTGTTTTGAAAATGTGAACAGAAAATGCGTGAAAAAGCCGATAGACTTGGAAAAAAAGAATAATTGATATATAACATGTACGAAGTGACAACTAACATACCGTCCATGATGTTCCAATCCGAGTTTTATTCATACAATATCTGGTGCTGTTTTCTTTTTCTTGAGAAGTATTTGTTTCACCTGTTCAGTCACTATAAAGTGTTACAATATATATTTAAACGCAACACATAAATAGTGATCAAAAAGGTACCGCTATCGGTAGTCTAACAGAGAAGCTAGAAAAAAATGAAATTTACGTATTTTCGACATTTTTGTGGGACCATCATGTACAATTTTAAAAGATGTGGTTTCATTGTCAATTTAAAGGCAGATATTCATTGAACAAAGAACAAAAAAGTTAACTTATTAACGCGCGTCTGGCGTATATATAAAATTTAGTCCTGGTATCTATGATGAGTTTATTCATATGCGGATCTAGGATAAATTTTGAAAAAGGGGGGTAATCAGGGCACCACTGAACTATAAAGGTCTGCTTTGACCAGAATTGTAGGCTAGCCTTTAGAAGGAGTGACTTAGTCCAAATAATTATGACGTCTGGCAACGCTATTTCAATTTTTTTCTGGGGCATCCCAGAAAAAAAATTAAAAATAGCCTTGCCAGACGTCATAATTATTTGGACTAGGGGTGACTGTGTTGTTCAGATAATATACAAATTATAGTCAGGTTACAATGCCTCCTGAAATGATCTTCTGATTCATATCGTATCTGATATTCTATTAAATGGTCTGACTTAATACCATGCTCGATCTATGCTGATCTATGCTGATGCTCTGTGAAAAATAAAGAAATTTGACTTACCGGTATGCTACCATTATATTTGCCATTGTTAGAGTCATGTCCAAAGCAGAATATTAATGAAACACATGCAATAATTCCTTTTCAATACTTTGTGCAAGAGAACGCCATGGTTACTGCACTGTGACAAAATTTCAAATGACGTAATGCAGCCTGTGACGTCAAGTGTGATTCGCCGTGATTCGACGCGAAAAAAAAGTTCGTTTGTTATTTTCTCTATTATTGTAGTGATTTTTATTTTTTTTAAATTACCGATCGGGCTCACCTGATATTTTACTGTGATAAAGTCAGTCTCAAAAACAAAAAGTCCTTTATTCTATATTTATAAAATTATTTGTGTTGGTTATGCCTCTTTACAGCGATGGCAGTAGAATGTTAATAACCAGTAACAAGAATACTTAACCGTACACCACATCTTTAACAATTCGTTTGCGTTGTTATTATTCTTTACGGGGTGTTGAATGTAGATCAAATTACTGTGCTACAACTTTTTTTAAATTAAACATGTACAATTGAAAAAAAAAACAGTTTGACACGTAATTCAATCATACATGACGAACAATGCATGCACGGTGTGCTTTTGCATTTAGAAAAATCAAGGACAACACTGTCTACCTATAAAACACAGATTATAAATACATACAGTGTAGGTAGTTGATATGTGAGATACATCGGTCTGCAAACGAAACAGTGATATAAATATCTGTTTACTAAAATAATCTCAAACACTTGAAAAAAGAAAAACCATGCACATTATTAAAATCATACTCCTTTGGACCTTAACAGCCTTATAAGAAGGTACGTTAGTTCATTTGGTTCATTCAAACCATATCATTAAATATTTCCATTGGCAATTTAGTAGACCATTGATAACTGTTTGAGGTAAAGACAATACACATTTTCACTGATATATGCGATATCTTCAATAGTTCATAAAACACTCACATTTACACTCTTCTCGTCATACTTGGTGATCAAAATAACACAATTTGTCTGTGATTGTTGATTATGCAATGTTTGGTGATTGTCTTTGAATTTTGGAAGTTTTAATATATTTGTATTTATTCAAGGGGTTTTTATATGTGACTGACAAACAAGAGCTAACAGTTATTGTTTTATGATATATACTTGTATAGATTAAATGTTTACGAATGCTCTATTTTCTACATTCTATATCAGGTTTTAAATTCTTAAAGGGGCACGAGATATGTTAAACATTTCAGTTATGATTTTTTTGGTTCTATTATCAATAAAAGACTTATAGTAAAATAATACTTTGCATTAGCAGCCAGTATGGTTTATTTTTGTCAAATTAAGCTAAAACATTGATGATGATTCATTTACTTGCGAAAAAATAATCTGAGCTCATTGAATCCGTATTCATGTCAACTTAAATATTACCTTTTAGATGGTTAATTAATGCATTGTTCGTGTTAGGTTATTTATAGGGAAAGAATGTCAACATTGAAAAGTGAAACAAAGGTAAATCATATGATTGACTGATTTGATCCACAAAAAATCATTGTTATACAGGTAATAACGATGATTAAGACATATTTTTAATCTATAATATGAAATTAAACATCCCTAGAAAAATCCGATGGACGAGTTTGCTTCTATTTATATCTACCTTTATGTTTATATCGCTTATATGAATCGGAGGTCAACTCTGTAGTTTATTAGAAGCTGTATCATTTAAATTACACACGAAACGAAGCTACACATTCTCGAGCCAATGCCCTTTAACTTGTTTGTTGTAGACATTTATAACTTGAATAAATGTTTTACCGGGTTATAAATTCAAATATGAGAATTTGAGTCAAATCGGTGAACAAGTATTTTACAAGTGGTGCCGCTTTAACCAATACGGAAAGAGTTGTTTCAAATGTTTTGTTTTTTTGTTTAACTGAAGGATTTTGATAAAAACTTATCAAAGGTACCAGGATTATAATATTTGAATAAGGTTTGTAAAGATCTTTTATTCAACTTGTCTTGACATCAAAAATTATATTAATACTTACATTTTTTTTCACCTAAAGGTTATAGCAATGAAACGAAATGCCACGTTAAAAGCACCAATGTTAAGTGCTGCAATTTAGGCTTGACCACAATACCAAGGCACTTACCAGTAAACGCGACTAATCTGGACTTAAGTAGAAACAGCATCAGAATAGTCCCAGACTTTGCCTTTCAGTCTTTGCGATACCTCACCGACCTTCATTTGGCAAGAAATGGGATACAAGTAATCGAGATAAATGCTTTCCATGGATTACATCGTCTACGAAGTCTTCATCTCAGCTTCAATTCTATAAAAAAAAATCCCGATGGCACGTTCGACAGACTGAATGGTTTACAAGAGTTGTCGATTGAAAACAATAAACTACAATACTTACAAGATAATAACATAACAAAAATATTAAACATGTTAAAGATCCTGTCATTGAGGAAATTTTCGTTTGACATATATCCAAATTTCAAATTTCCCAGTCAATGGGGTACGTTAAGTGAGTTGACAGATTTGGGGATTTTCGTTAGGTCAGCAAAAGTGCAATTTAACAAGGCAATGTTCGCTCATGTTAACTTACTGAAAATAATGTCTCTGTCCATAGATGTTGTACCGTTCATATCGGAAGATTTTTTCGAACATTTTCCTTAATTAGATTCAATAACACTTTCGATAGGTACTGATCTACATAAAAATCCAATAGACCAAGTATTCAAATCGTTTGGTGTTTTCAGAGGAAGAAACCTGACAAATATCGTAATAAGGTCCGGCAGATTTGATAATGGGTTTACTTTAAATCACAAGAGAATGAAGTATTTATGGTCAATTTGTTTGAAACGACTCACTTTTAATAATCTATACATTAAAGATATACTTATATATGCGATGCAAGAATTTTCTATCAAAAGCACATGTCTCGAGTACCTGGAATTTTCTGAAAATACCCTCTTCGACCGAGGAGCTTCTGCAGTTGCATTTATGCATAACTTAAAAAATTTGAAAGTTTTGAAAATAAACAGAAATTGGCGTAATTCGAGAAGTAAACGCTCACAAGCATCAATATTATTTAGTCTCGTGCTTCCGAAAACTCTTGACGATTTGTATATAGAACATAACATGGGTGGTGATATGGCCGATGTTGAATTTATAAACGGTATCAATCTTCGTGTGCTTGAAGGACAATGAAATGTGGTCGTGCATTGGAACTTTTAGAGGAATTATAAATGTGGAGTATTTTGATATGTCTGGATGGAGATGAGAAAAGCTGTCAATAAATTTGCTATATGGTTTTCCAAATTTAAAGACATTGAAAGCCAGTGGGTCACATCTAGGGAAAGGATTTGTAAACCTTGCTGGAGCTGGGTCTTTCTTGAGTAAGATCTGAGATTGCAAGATATTATTCTTTCGTCTAATAGAATAAATAGTATACCGAAAGGATTATTTTTACGCCCGTTGGGCAGTTATTATCAGTTAACATGTCGTATAACAATCTCACAATATTTCCAAAATTTCATACAAGTATCAAAACATTGAATATAATTGATTTGACCTTTAATAGTATTATACATTTCAATGGAGAAGACATTGCACAAATAGAAAAAGCTTGGGGAAGTTGATATAATCCTGAGAGGTAATCCCTTTCAATGTTCCTGAAAAACATTACAGTTTTTAAAATGGTTAAGTGAGACAAACCAAGTACCGGATATCTTAGATCTGACCTGTGTAACTGAAAAGGCTTCCAGAAGGGTAATGTCTGATGTTATGTCAAACTTAAAGACATTTGAGATTTCATGCAGAATGAAATTCTGGATGGCGTTTGCCGTGTCTACAACCTCCATTATCATATTTGCTATATTAACCGTCGTATTCTTTTGATATAAATATGCTGTTGAGTACTTTTTACTGAGATTCAAAATGAAATGAAAAATTACAATGACTTGCAACAGGAATATATTTATGATGTTTTTATATCATATAGTCACACAGAGTTGTTATGGATTAAACAGTTTTATGACAAGGTAAACAATATGGGCTTCGAATTATGTCTGGACGACAAGGAATTTATTGCTGGTGAAAGTATAGCAGTAAATGTACTAAATGCAATCGATTCCAGCAGAAAGGTTATATTTATTATAACTCACGAATTATTAAAGAGTAGTTGGGGGTCATATGAAATGGAAATGACCCGTATGCATGCTTTTCAGAAGGGAAGAGAAGATATGGTGATTGTTGTCGTGAAGGATGATATAAAGATAACAGATATGCCGGAAGTGATGAAGAATATGTGGATTAAGATAACATGTATCCAATGGCCAAACGATGACAACCTGCCATACAATACGGAGGAATTATTTTATGAAAAGATGAAAATGTCTCTCCAAAGAAGGGAGGATACCACTTTACTATATTCTAGAAATTCAGCTGTATAGAGCCTTTGTCATCATTTCAGAAATATAAAATAATAATAAGTAGGGATGTCAACTCGGTGAAGATCTACTACTCGATTTCTTTTTTACTCGTTGGATTTACTCGAATAATCGCTCGGTAAAACATTTACAAAATAAAAACTTACTGTCATTTAATGTACATGTTTATTGTTTTTCGTTGTCTAATAAAAGTAAATTATTACCTAGGAATAAATTATAGTCCAAGGAACTTTATATCATAGCATATAGCTCATTCACTACATGTTCTTATTACGTAAGCTGGTAATTATCTAATCAAGTAATTAATTATTATCTATAAAAAAATACTACTCAAACAACAGTATTTAAGAACTGTAAAACACACACATTTAATGATCAACAAACAAAAGGGGTGATGATTAGAAATTTCTCATGCCATTAATTATTTTTCTTGGGGTCGATACAGGGTGCAACAAGTTTGTTCATAGTCTAAGATAATATCGGTCAACCTTTTCAGGAAGTAGCAATTTCGCAAATGTGTTAGGTAGCTAACAGTTCTGCTGATGAAAATGTATGCTCTGACTGTACAGAGGTCGGAGAGTGATTTAGATTTGCTAGAAGTGTGGTAAAATGCTCATGTTCATATATCGTTTAATAAATATTTATTTATTTTGAAAAAAATATATAATTTCCAGGGAGGTGCTATGAATACAAATATGTTTTACTTAAACTGAAGAAAGCAACAACACTCTTACATGCAGCCGTTTAGTCGAGTACTATTTTGGCAATCGATACTCGGTACTACCGAGCGATACTCGAGTACTCGAGTACTCGTTGACATCCCTAATAATAAGTACTATTTATATTAGCAATGCACCTTTTACTATAAGTATTGTCCCTGATTCAAAAAAAGGGTTCAGAGGACATGTACAAAGTTTTGATTGAAACAAATGTCAATTTTGCTGTAAAGGAAAATGGGAAACCCTCTTTATATGATTGGTTTCAACTCGGACCCCAAAAAAAACACATTTCTTTTAAAAAAACAAATTTACTAGAAGCAATACGCTTTGCTGGTTCCAATATAGAATTATTCATAGCATATTAGGAAATGATTCACTACATAATTAAAAAACGTAGCAACATCTGTAATTTTTGCAAAGAAGAACCCAAGACCATAGAACATATATTTTTGAGGTTTTCTATGCTCACCAGTCTATGGCATGCACTACACCACTGGTTTTTTTAAATGAGAAATATTGAACTGCCTTTGAATATTAAAATTATTCTATTTGGAAAAATATGAAATTGCATTTTGATAAAATAATATTAGTCTGCTTACAAAATACCATATTTACCGAACAAACTAACAAGAAGTGAGGAATACATTTGATTTAAAATCTTCTCTATAGAGTAATATAGAAAACAGTGGAGCCCGTGTGGTCCTATTATAAAATAAATAAAAAACATATCGGGTTTTGTTCACCATTTTTTTTTATTTAAACTACACAAATAGATATTCCAAAAATAGAATTAGATTTCATTTTTATTAGATAATTATTTATGTTCAACCTAATGTTGCACTTTTTTATCTGTATACTCATGTGTTTTTTTTCTAATTTCCGTTCAGTGGTAGCTTATTTTTGTACTTTTTCATTCATCCTTCTACTAAATTATTTCTAAATGTCAAATATTTTTGTTTTGCATTGATTTTGTATTGAAATTAATTTATGTCTAAAACTCTATGCATGATTCTGTATTGAGGCTACTCTAATTTTTAATTTATTTTTTTGTAAAATGACATTATACACACTTTATTTCAGATAATATTACATATAAAATAAAAGATATGATATGACTGCAAATGTATCAACACGTACTAGAATATGTAGACTACTTTCTCACAAGCACAATACTCTAACTGTAAAGTATAAGGACATACCCTAAAGGCACGAAGTTACATTCTACTGATTTAACATACCACAAATAACAAACACTGCATTAAATATATTAAAAATATAGATATGGTTTGATTGCGAATGAGACAAAAACTCACCAAGACCAGATTACACTTAAAGTCTGTGTAGATTTTGAAACCACTTTTCATGTATGTAGTCTTATGTAGACGAAACGGGCGTCTGGCATACTAAATTATAATCCTGGTACCTTTGATAGCTATTTTCATATGATGTGATATTTGTGTTTTGTTGTAAACATTTCTTTTGATCCTATTGTAGATTTTATAGATATTGATTATAATTGGCCCATATAGCTTTCAAATGTAATTACATTTTTAAAAATATCAATACTTTTCATGAAAGAATTAACGGTTGAAACTACACCCTGGTATGTTAGAAAGTTGGTATCAATATCATATATTTTTTTAATTAGTGCAACTACATTAAATGTACATCGCTATCTATTAAACTCTCATTTTTTCAGACTCCTTTAGCAGTCCATGTTTTGCCCAGAGGGGTCGATTACCAGTCTTTAACTTGTAACTTATTCCACATGTTAGATGTGATAAAATTATATTCGTTCAAAACAGCTACTTTAGTTTGGAGTTCTATTCAAGCATTTTAAAGAACCTCTAGCTAAAAAAGATATTTTTTAACATGTGGAAACTACATAGATCAGTTCATTAATTTTCATAAGTATACTTATATTTATAAAAGGAAACCTGTTACATTATGTTTTACCTACAGTTTAATACATAAAGATCTACATGTATTTTGAATCTGAGACATACTTGGTTGCATTCATTTTATCGTTTTTAATGAAGTAAAATCCCTATAAGCGCTTTTGATGGATAAAATGTAGAAACATGAGTAAGTATTATTCTCTTTCTTTGAGTCAAGGAAGTAGAACTACCAAAAACTGACAATTCATTTTAACGGCTTCAATTACAATCAAGTCATATGATATCAATTTAACGCAATATGGATGCAGAAAATCTAAACAAAACGTAAAATAACCCACAAACAAAGCAAACGTCAAGCAATCAAAACGGAAAGTCCCTTATTAAACAAAGAAACCCAATTGAAAAGTACAACAATAAAACTTAAGTGGGGTATATTTTTACATAAGGAAACACAATAAGACTTAACAATCGCGATACAATCTAAACCAAATATCATTTTAATAAGAAATGCCACAATAAACGAACCAAGTTTATGATAATATTAAGAAATCTTCATTTGCCAGACTGCTACTCCATGGTATTATCTTTCTTGTCACTTCTAGTCTATGTCAGCACTTCGAATTTTGTGTTTACATGAAATTTCATTGATATAGTCATAATCATAGATTAACTGATTATTAAACTTACGAGTTTTCGAAATACGGAGAAATTTTTTTCTTTAACATATGTTACCTTCGTTGATAAAACCTTTCTAAGTTTGTGGTCTCAATTATTATTATATTGATATTTTGGGAGGCAACTTTCCTGATATGGAACTTGCGCCCAATGTGGTCTCAATGTTCTCCAACTTTGTATTTATACATTTTTGTTTTTACTTTTTATTCGAGCGTCACTTATGAGTCTTTAGAAGGATAGGGTGACGGGGGTCACTGTAAATCTGTGTTCCTGATTAAGTTTTGTAAGATTGGTAAAAGTTTTGTTACTTTTCACATGAATGTACTTCCGTTCTATGTCTTTCAAGAACCTCCCATTAAAATAGCTATAGTATAATTTCTTTTTTTCCTTCACAGGCCTGTTGTCAATTGGAACTACTCACCAAGTGAACGGGATCTCGTTCGCACAGGCGTGTTTATAAGTTACGCTTGATATGTTAGTAAGAAGACCAGACGCCACCGTATGTTTGCATTTAATATGCGTTAACAAATAAGTAAATACAGTAAATAAAATTGTTCTTGGCCTTGTGTTAATATTGTCAGTTTTTTTATTGTAATATCTTCATTGCAGCAACATCTTATATGTATGTTTGTTTTGTACTTTTTTTTCCAGATGTATGTGTATTATATCCTATCATTGTGTTTTTGTGCTAAAGTCATTTTGTGTATTCTTGTCTTCTTTTTTTTTTTGCTTTTGTGCCTTGTCTATATGCCCATCTGTTTTTATTTGTTAAGATATTTGTTTATTCATAGTAAGATTATAACGCAATGTTGTCATGTTCCTCTATTTTGACAATTTTACCTTTTTTGTCCGTTTATTTTGTTAAGACATTGTTGTCAATATTATGGAATCTTAGGCGACTGTTATACAAGTTAGAGATTAAGCTAACTTCAAAATCATGTTTTCCGCCATTTTCTACATGATGAAATGCCTCAACGAAGTCAGGAATATGACAGTTGTTTCTATTCGTTTGAAGTATTTGAGGTGGGTCTTTTTTCATTTGTTAAAGAACTTTTAGTTTTCAACTTTCATTGGAGTTCGGTATTTTTATTTTGTTCAATCTTCAAAAATTAAAAGCGTTATCTTGAAATGAAAGAAACTATGATGCAAAGGTTCATCTTTATTTTTCTGTAAACAAATTGCCATTTCAATTTTCTAATTCATGTAATTTGTCAACCAATATTATTATTCTAACGAATGTTATCATATGTTTTGTATAAAAGCGGTATTTCGAATAACAGAAGAAAGTTGAACAGTGTTACCTGCATCATAAATGCTTACTTCAATAAACAACATAACACCTTAGATCAAGGACGATGAAAGATCAAGGATATTGTTCAAGCTCTGGTTTCATTTGAATGATAAAGCAATATTAAAACTGAGATAGCACATGAGATAAAGTATGAAAACAAAGAAAAAACAACCCGGTTTATTTACATGCTTTTTGTATTTCTAGTATAAAAATACGAAATGATATAACCCATGTAACAAAGTCTTGCTCGATTTTCTTCAGAGGTTTTCCCCAATACATGATCGTAACTAATGCATATACTTTTTTCAACTATGACCATGATGACATATCAATAAACATTAAGGAGAAAAAAAAGGTTTGAATTTCTATTCATGTTAAGAACAGTAATGTTGAGACCAACCAAGCAAAAAATCAAAACCTTATAAATATTTAAAATCTTATTTTCAAAACACTCGAATAGATTCATTAACATTATGTGATGAAAATATCGGAAACATCTAACGAAAGCTAAAACAATCACGACGTACGAATTTAAAGAGAATAATCGGTATAGTTTTCCTCACAATTGAATTCGACCGTCGGATCGATTTTACTCTATTTGCTGCCTTTTTAGCTTTGTCTTTAATGATATTTTTCAATCTATATTTATATTTTCCTTGGTTTTCTAGTATTTTCGTTTACTCATACATCTGACTTCTGCATTATAAGATACAAATAAGGAGATGTGTTATGATAACTATTAAGAAAACTATCCACCATAGTTCAATTGAAGTGGATATAATGCAATTTAATATACTATTACAGAGTTGTTGCGATTTCCTCAGATTCAGTTTTTTTACATTGGTTTTCAAAGTATTGATCATCCGTTATTGTTGCAGGAATTCAATCACTTATTGGAATATTCATAAGACAAATTAGTATCACTGCAATCATAAACGAGCCTGTAATTCAGTGGTTGTCGTTTGTTTATGGGTTACATATTTGTTTTTCGTTCATTTTTGTACATAAATAAGGCCGTTAGTTTTCTTGTTTGTATTGTTTTACATTGTCTGATCGGGGCCTATTATACATATACATATGCCGAGGTTAATTTGGGATTCATCATACATTGAAATGTCATTTCATTTAAAGTCAGTATACAGCATTGCTGTGATGATCATTTCTCCTAACCACTTATAACATGACTGTATAATTGAAATAGGAATTGGATTCTTGCCTCTTTTTCTCAAATGTCAAAACACAGATTAAATAAACAACAAACACCCAACACAATGCTGATTTCTGATAACTTCTATTATCAGAACGAATACATGCGGCACATTCTGATTGATATATATATAACTTTGATATTATAAACATCAACATGACAACACGGTTCTTAAGGTGGCACGGTAGTATTTGCATTTCAGAATTTAGGTTGCTCTTTTGTGTACCCTACTTAGGTTAATGTATCTAAACAGTGTGATTGGACAAAAAATACAGTATCAACTGAACATACTTTCCCAAACTGAGGGATGAATCAGGTGTAGAAAAATACGAAATAATTTTACATACAGATGAAAATGAATTTTTGAGAATTTTTTTTAATTTTGTATTCACTGCACCATAAAATACCTAAAAACACTAGTGGCCTTAGGTATTTAAATATAGCAAAAAAAGTAAACGGTCATGATACATATTCAAATTCATTTCTAAATAGTAAAATGAAAGTACTTCAGTTAACTGTGAATGTAGAATTTTTTGCAAAATTCTAAAAAGGCTATCATTATCCCTATTGGCCAGGAAATACTACCGTGCCACCTTTACCATATCCTGTTCCATATGCAAGGCGGAAGCATCATGTCTATGTCATTCTTTATTTAACTGGTTTACAGATTGTATCATCGTTCATGCATAAAGTTCTCATCAAATAAAAATGACATGAAATTTAAATTGTGTTATAATATAAAGAATATGAATAATCACAGTAACCTTGATTTACTCTAACAGGAAGCTAAGGCTAACACCTTAGATCTTACAATATGACTAATTTATCTTTCAGACCCCGATTATAATATAAGTATTGTTAATAAGAAATGACATAATATATGCAAAAAGGTATTGACAGTTTTAATAAAAAGGTTTGTAAAAACTTTCCCCACATTAGACACTACTTCTGTGTTTCCAATTTCTAATCACTACATATACTACCTGATGAATTATCGTCAGAATCGAAATCATAGGACATAACTGTATAAATTATATAATATATCTATAAATAGGAATGTGATTTTCATGTATATGACAAGGGGTTAAAGTTTAACATCAATGCACAACCTTATTGATACTGTCAAAAACAATTGATAGAAGAACACTCACATAGATTTATATTTTATGTTCAAGAAGATCCTACTTTTTTAAATATGTGTTCTTAGTTGATCCTATCGAATTACCTGCATGCAACTTTGGTATTTTACTTTGCCAGGAAAGATAATTGCCGAAAATGTTATATAGGTTAAACGAACAAGAGTTAAAAATTTAGAGATAGACATTGTTTGGTTGAAGAAGACTCTTCGAAGTTTTGTTGACATACAATTGATGAATTCAGTATAACAATAGACAGTTGTATAACTATATGGAGTTATGGCATAATAAACTTTATACGACTGTCATACAAGTGACAGGTCTAGATAGCTATAAAATAATTCATCATTTTCTACATCAGAAAATGACTGTACCAAGTCAGGAATATGACAATTGTTATCAAATCGTTTGATGTGTTTGAGCTTTCTATTATGCCATTTGATTAGGGATTTTCCGTTTGAATTTACCGCAAGATCTCGGTATTTTAGTTATTTATTTTCTCAGTATATATGACCGTAATATTGGTCTCATCCCAAATATGAAATTTACAAATTGTTATTATAAACAACTCGTATAGTATCAATACTAAAGACAGTTTCATCAGTGGTCGCATGAATTGATTAATTTTGAAGCATTAATTTATGTCAACATTTAGTATTTGCTTTCAGTAACTGTGAATCTGTAATTAGGTATATTGTATAATTGTTCTGTTTACGTTTTATTGCCCTTTTGCACCCGCTTGATTCAGAGTTCGAGCGATTATTTCACGAGATAATAGTTTCTGTGTGTTACATTGAAGGCTTTTGTAGCACACTAGCTAGTTAGTGTTGCTAAGTCTTTTTTTTTTTGTGTAGGATTTTGTAAACTTTAATGTCATTTTGCCGTTCCGTTTTTTTGCATGGCTAGTGGACAGTTTCTCTTTAATTTGTTACATTTAATTTTGAATATTAACTTGGCATCTTATGCCTTTGTTTTAATAGACATGCTTTGTTTGTTGTTGATGTTTTCGGGATAACATACGTGTCATATGGTCTTGTGTAGATAATTGTTTTTTTTTTAAATTCTATTTCTATAAAACAAGGTATCTATAATTAATTAATAGTGACTATAGTAAAGTTTTACCTCCATTGTATCATCCGAGTTTTGGTTAGCCTCAATCAATGCAAAGGTGATATTTGAACGACTATTCCATGATCTGTAGTGATTTGACAGTTTATTTTAAAACTCTGTCTGTACAGGTCGTCTAATCCTTGAAGGGTATTACGATATTTTTGTCTATTTTCTTGAACTCAACTAGCAGGTTCGGTTATTTTTTAGTTTGTGTATCCTTTTTTTCTTGGCTGTCTCAAACCGTAAAATGTCTACGAAAGCTTCCGTATTGTATAGACACTTGTCACACTTGAACCATTTGGTGTCTTTGGATATTGTGTCGTTTGTTTGACCGTGCGGAACCTGCTGGGGTAATAACGATCGTTAAACACCCACTTGCAGTAGTAGTTGTGTTGCTATATATTTATAACGTCATATCCCTTACGTTGTTCCATTTATACACTGTTCATAACAAAGGTATTGACAAAGGTATTTTTCAAATATTATTTTATTTAACATGTGTCTCAATATATAACATTCAATACTTACATTTAACAATATTTTAATTTATGTACTGTTTATAATCACAATATTTTTTAAGACATAGTGCATGCTAATATTATTGTAGTAGTTTATGTTAAATATGTGTGTGTCTTATAAATAGAATAAAATCGTACATGCTTCGGGTTCATATTTACTGCCAAATTGATTAATCGTCATAGGGAACTATTTACGCCCCATCTACGATAGTAGAGGGGCATTATGTTTTCTGGACTATGCGTCCGTTCGTTCGTCCGTCTGTCCTTCCGTCCGTTCGTCCCTCTTCAGGTTAAAGTTTTTGGTCAAGGTACTTTTTGATGAAGTTGAAGTCCAATCAACTTGAAACTTAGTATGCATGTTTCCTGTGCTATGATCTTTCTAATTTGAATGCCAAATTGAGTTTTTTCCCCAATTTCACGTTCCACTAAACACAGAAAATGATAGTGCGAGTGGGGCATCCGTGTACTATGGACACATTGTTGTTAAATATTATTATTACATGTACTAAATTTATTAAGTTGAAAACAAAACATTTGCTAAAACTAGATTTATATATTTCGACATCGTGCTATTACCGAAGAAGGATATCTGTTATCCGAAATATCTAATATTTATTCATTTTATAGTTATTTTATGGCGATGTTGTACCCTTTTGACTTGTTATATATTATATTTTGAGGTGTACTGAATCATATTACATGATCCATTACCCTGCAAGATAAATCGTTGACTATGTATTCAGTCATTTTATATATGTTGTGTACAAGTTATCATTTTGTACAAATTATAATTTGTACAAAAATATTGTACAAATTATAATTTGTATTTTGACTTTGTACAAATTGCAATTTGTACAAAAATGGACTAAAAATCACTTACAACTTTTACAATAATTTATCATATAGGTTTTGGTGAAAAAGGCATAGATACACATTATTGAATTGCTATTAAATGACCACATTTTGCAAACCATCTTTTGACTCTCAAATCGATGATGACCTGTTTAACAGGTATAACTGCTTCACATAACGAACGTTGAAAATTAGGAACCGTTGCTGTAAATAAACATTTGTATTTCACTGTTTCAGTTAGACTTTTAATAAATATCCAGAAAGAAAGCGAGATTAAACACCCCATTTGGTTAGGAATATGACTATGCTAAAGTTAGGAGTATGTCAGTTGTTTTTCTGTCGTTTTTTTATCAATGTTTTTTTTTCCAACAAGGATCTTTGTTTTATAAATATCTATGACTGTGCATAAAACTTAACGGAAATCAGTTGAGACAATCTAAACTTTAAAACCAACATAAAACTTTTGCAGAACAAACAGACGGACTTTTATTTTATAAGAAAACTAGTTGTTGTAGTATTATAAAATCATCTTACTCAATGACATTGAACCATCAATCTTTTCACAAAATAAAGTGAAGCGGAATAAGTCATGTAACTCCAATTTTTTTATATACCAATTACAAATATAAATTTTCACTTGATTAAAGAAAGATTTGACTGTTTTCATGGAATTCATGAAATAACAAATAAGTGGCAACAAGTCTTTTGAGATCCTTTTCAAGATCATCAAAATGCTGTACACGATCTTTCACGATACAAAATATTAAATTTTACAAATTAAATCGTTTTTGCAAAGTTTCTGAATAAAAACAAATCCTCAAAAAAAAGATAAGAACTAATCAAGTAGTACTATTAACTGATTTTTTTTTAAGAAAAAGAAGTTTATGTATTTAATATTTGAAAAAAAATCTTATTTGTTTACTTTTTTTTTCTCTCAAAAATTTCGAAGATCAATCTGCCTTTTGTAGTTGTGTAAAAACGGTGTATTTTGTTAATAAGGTTTAGTGTGTGGTCAGTTAATTACAATTAAATCGTGTGAATCAATGCATTTTTCACTAAAATTCATATTTAGAACTGTTGTACAAGTTATAAGTGAATTTTGGTCACATTTTGTACAAATTGTAATTTGTACAGACACGTTTTGTACAAATTATAATTTGTACAAAGTCAAAATACAAATTATAATTTGTACAATATTTTTGTACAAATTATAATTTGTACAAAATGATAACTTGTACACAACATATACATATATATATATTATATAAAATGACTGAATAAATAGTCAACGATTAATCTTACATGTACAGGACGATGGATCATGTAATATACATATATATAAATTAAATATAAATTTCAAAATGCTCTTAAAGTCCTTCAATTTTCGACATTCTTTCTCCTATATATATCGGTACAAATTGCACTGCAATATATGCACATTTTTTATTTTTAAAAAGGATGCGTTTCCTACCAGTTACAACGCAGGTTTTTACTGACAATTCCTGCCTGTATATAAAACAACTTTTAAAAATTGTGACTTGGATGGAGAGTTTTCTGAATGGCATTCATACTACATCTTCTTCTATTGTACGGATAGAGCTGACTTTCAAGTTTTTTCTATTTATAAACATACTTTTTTACTGTGTGTAATATATGTACAGGACAACAAAACCACAAAATTGCAAAACAGTACAATAGACAATACAAAATACTACATGTAACAGCTGGCTCCTTTACAAAAAAAAAAGGCGTACAAGGAAAGACAACTGAAACAGTCGTAAATTATTGCACTGATCTATAACAAATTTGATCAAAATCAACATATGCATAAACTACTTGACAATTATTTTTTGCATCGTATAAATTAAATATAACTTTGTTAAGTGGGATATTCGTCGTTTCGTGACTTGTGGTTAGTTACATAATGCTTTAAAATATATTCACGAAAAAAGATTAATTAAGGTTAATTAACAAGAAGTGTGTATATATACTTTTGAAAGGAAGTTAGACTATTAGGATATTACGTGGCTATCACCAAACAACAGGTTCGTAATATATAACTTCAGCGTCCCTGTCGTTAGAGTAAAAATAACTCTTTTTTTTATATAAACTGGAATCAAAAAGTTGACCAACATTTTTTTCTTAGTATTTTTTTTAATGTTTCGCTGATCGTTGACAGCTTAGTTTTCAGTGAAATATTTCATTTGTATTCAAAATGAGATCAATTTAACAATCATTCCAATTTTTAAAATACACACAATGAAAAAAGTTGACACATTGGCGTATGTGAAAGTGGTCAAGTAAGTTTTAATTCGAAGTAAAGATTTATCGTGTCTCTCATCAAATTTGATATGAAATATTCAAATGCATAGTAAATAAATGATATCTATAGACAGAACGTTTTTGGGTTCTACATCAACATGAGAACAAATATTCTAACTATAATGCTTTATATAAAAAGTGCAGTAGTATACATAAAACATTCTTATATAATATAATTAAAAATTAACGGATTATCATTTATATGCGAACTTAATTACAATTGAACACAAGACGGGTAAGGTATCGTTAACAGTATCAACAGCTAGTGCTATACAACTTCCGGTGTCAACAGCTGGTGCTATACAACTTCCGGTGTCAACAGCTAGTGCTATACAACTTCCGG
This sequence comes from Mytilus edulis, assembly GCF_963676685.1. Taxonomy (NCBI): domain Eukaryota; kingdom Metazoa; phylum Mollusca; class Bivalvia; order Mytilida; family Mytilidae; genus Mytilus; species Mytilus edulis. Next base: position 11,707,431 of record NC_092353.1, read on the forward strand.
TGTCAACCATTTATGTTCTAGAATATCATGCATTGCTATCCTTCTGTCTTCGTCGACTGTTAGCATCTTAGTCAGCAAATCCCTGCATTCTGAAATATTCATAAGACATTTGTTTATACATTATAACTATATTGTTGCAGTGTTGCATTTAGTTATCGGTATGTGATACATTTTCAGTAACTCACAGCACGGGCGCTTATGCATACAACTACTTAAGTTAAGATTTGTTCTGAACGACCGGATTGTTCTACATGTCCGACAATAAATTAAAACCATTCAACCTGTTTACCAACCCTATCAACTTCAAGCTGGGTCCCATTTCCTCCATAACAGAGCTTCTGAATCACTAATTTTATATGAAATTGCACTCTTGTAAAAGTGTGAATTATAGGGTTGAGTAAACTAACCTTCAGAAATGTTGCAGTTATTTCACAATCTTGTAAACTGATATTTAAAGTATGGCTATACTGCATACGAAACTTACCTTCAGAAATTGTGGAGGGAATTTCACAGCCTTGTAAAATACTAAAGTATAGGGATACAAAATTGTTTTTGGATTCCATGGTAAACGGTAAAGTTCCAATCAAAAGGTAAAATAAATTTACTCCTCTGAAAAAATATCAAAATCACGTTAAACAATTCAAACAGCAGAACTAGTTTAGGCTCTGTCTACCAATTGCATATCAGAATTATGGTGTTATTGTTAATCAAATTATCTATCTATTGATAACCAGAATCTTAAGGTTTTTGCCGGTTTATTTACGGTTCTCTGTGTAAAATTAATCAAAAACCTTTTTTGTTACATTATAATAACTCGAGATTTTCTATCTTTTAATGATAATCACAATAAGATTCATAAATGTTGTACGAGAAAAGTAGTGAAAATATATAGTTATAACACAATCTATATCCTTTTACTTTAACTTAAGGTAAACATTCAATTTGACTGAGTGACCATTTTATTTTTAAGCCATATTCGGTGGTGTATTCAGGGGAAGGCACGTACCTTTGATAGGAAATATATTTTAACAATTAAATCAATTTTGTTAAGCATCGGTCTGTCAGGCGGTAAATAACCAATTTGATGTAAATGCGCCACAATCCTAGATTTGCCCCTTATCTTTACAAAGGAAGACAGTGATTGAAATCTAGCCTTTTATGAAAGTGTAAGAATATTCTGAAACTTTAGCCGATAGGCTTAAGATAACTGAGAGTAATGATTACTGACTTAATAATTTTACGGTTCGTAGATATAATTATTAGTACTTGAAGACACTATATACCCATTAAATAATTAACATGCTAATTTTACGGTTTTAGACTGAAATGTTAGTACTTACAGACTCCATATATCTGACGCTGTAGTATAGTTTCTCTTACTAAGAACTTCCGGTGCAATGAACGAAGGAGAACCACAAAAGTGAAGTTTGTTTTCTATTCCTTCAAGACTGGTACTCAATCCGAAATCTAATCAATGAAAATTAATATGTAAAAGATTACTATATATTGAGTATCTAACTTTACATCGTTTACACAGTGATACTGTAAAATAGCGATGTCGATATTAAAATTTGAGGTTGATTTGGTGTAATGTTGAGCTTTTTGTATCGGGAAACAGAAAAGAACGGTTATGGGTTTATTAATTCATAACATAAAATATCGACACATATTTGAAGATAAAACAAAGAAGAGTCAATCCCAGTAGTTCAAATTGAGGATATATGGAAACCAACTAGAACTCAACATATAAGTAACTTGTTTCAACGATGTAGTTAATCAGGTTCGACGTACTGTTGGAGGATTGGAACATTGAAAGCAAATAACATCAACAATTTCCTATATCCGACATAATTCTGATAACAAACTATTAGATTGCCTGTATATATTAAATATTTAATCAAAGACTACCTGCTATTTTCACTTTTCCATCTTTTTCTAAAACCATGTTATCTAGTTTTAAATCCCTGTAAAATAAAAATCACTATTATTAACCACATCTTCTTATTTATACTTATGTATATTATATATCATGTTTTTAAAGGTTTTATTTATCCATGTTTTCAATATGTCTTCAATAATTAAGTGCATTCGTAAAGAAACAAAAAAGTTTCGTTTATATATTATGACATTGTATCAGCCGCATATTTGCAAAAACTGAAAATTTATTTTTTTGTTATCTATTTACCAGATCAGCTTAAAATATCTAAACACGTTGTTAATAATAGTAAGAACCTTAAATCCATGCTCTACGGCCGATAAGGGCCATTCAAATAAAAATATTATGTCGTAATTAAGACATAGCATGTCGTAATTACGACATAGCATTGTCGTAATAACGACATCACTATGTCGTAATTTTGACATAACATGTCGTTATAACGACATCGCTATGTCATAATTTCGAATTAACATGTCGTTATAACGACATAGCGATGTCTAATTTCGACATAATATGTCGTTATTACAACATGAAATTACGACAAAGCGATGTCGTTATAACGACATGTAATGTCGAAATTACGACATAGCGATGTCGTAATAACGACATGTTATGTCGAAATTACGACATCGCTATGTCGTTATAACGACATGTTATGTTGCGTTTGACATGATCCGAAGTTAAATATGGCCGCCAGTCAGGACAAAGTTTGTATCAAAACCCTAATGTAAACATATTCATTTTTTTTTAGAGTGATAAATTCTGATTTCAATCAAGCTTGATTGATATTAAAGTTATTTACTCTATATGTATGGACATGATAGAACTTTATTTCATAATCAAGTCGAATAGGACCCTTTAGCCTCTATTATATTTGGCATGTATATATGTAGCAAGAAGATGTGTTTAGTACTCGAAGGGTAATGTGTGCTTTTGCAATTGCCTGTCTTCTGTCATCGTCTGTAGTTACCGTTTACTTTTATTTCTGATTTCGTTTAAGTAAAATAAAAAAAAAATTTCCGTTTTGGTCTGAAGAGCTTGGTCTATTTAAAATGAAGTTGCTGTCGAATTGCCTTATATTGATTATGGATGGAGAAGCACATTTATCTTGTTTATCCTTCATATATGAATAATATATTTTGTTTTCTGCGAGTTACCTGTGTAAGACGCCTTTATTGTGCATATAGTGTACAGCTGAACAGATCTGTCTCATGATAGATTTACCCTCCGTTTCATCTATCTGTTTCCTTGAAGACAAGAAAAATAGACAGATCTTTGTTAATTAGATATTCAGATAACAATAAGAATAACTATATACAATTCATTGCTCGGTCAAGTTAAAAAAAAATAGAAGAAAGAAATAACTGTAACATCTTCATTGGTACTAACATTGATCTTATTTTAAACAGTTTGCTAAATGACTTATTAACGTACGGTTAGCATCGATTGTATTACACTAAACATTTACTCGTATTACTACGAAGTATATTATAAATAAATTTATATTGAAGTACATGTGTTGATACCTATATATTGCATTAATGGTTTTAAATCACAATTTTTTTATTCAAAAAAGTATTTTTTTCTCCTTTTTTTTTAAAGTTAGTATTGGTTCATTATATCTATATACTTGGTTCATCATTTTAACTATAGATATTTTTTTACTTTCGTTTTAAATAATCCTTCATATTTTCTCCTTCAACAAGTTCTAAAACCAGATAAAAATTGCGTCCAGTTTCCATCCACTCCAAACAACGTACAATATTTGGATGATCTAAACCTTTCTGCACTTTAATTTCACTGCAAAATCGTTTCTTTATTTTCTCCTGCTGCAGAATGGAACTTTTTGGAATTATTTTTATTGCCACCTAGTAAAATAATTAAAAACACAAACTGAAAGCTAAGCAAAGTCTTATTTTCAAGGTTGAGAAATCACATTAAATTTGGTATGATGTTTTCTAATAATTAATTACTTTGTAACCACTTTCCTATGGAACTTTTCAAGTAAATACTGTTAATGTGGTCTGCTACTCTATTGGAATACTTCCACGTTCTGAGTACTAAATTAAATGTATAACCGAAACTCAAGATTAAATTATCCAAGTCCTGTTTATAAATATGAAGATCGTAACTGCAGATTCGGGTTACAATGTTTAAAGAAAACAATTGATATTAAATACACAAACGTGAACAGTTGATTTCTGTGTATCTATACATTATTATAAACTTAGCATTTGACCTGTGTTTAGACCCACCAAATGTCTTACCGTTTGTTCATTCTGCAGATGTTTGCCTTCTCGTACAGTGGAGAACGAGCCTTTTCCCAGAGTTTTTCCAATCTTATAGTTTCCCACCTGCTTTCTAATATCCAATGGTATAAACTGATCCTGGAAAACATCCTCAAACATCGAGCCGGCCATGGTTAGGGAAACCAGTCATTTCTGTAAGGCATAGAAAACTTATGAAGACTGACAGAAGGCAAAACAGACATAAGAATATTCATTAATGCTAATATCAGAAAGCGGATACAACTATCAATTTAGGCATAATATGCATTGCTGAAAACACAAACACCGACCGTGTCGTCATTAGCTAACGTCAAGGTACCCAAATTGCACCTATTTGGCAAAAATAGCCCCGGAATTCATACAAGATGTCCTAGAGACTAAACAATTTGTATTTTTATGATTTAATACTATGCACGTCTTTCAATTTAGGTAAATATATTTAGATATACACAAAACGTTCACAGTGTTTATCTTCGAAGTGTTCACTGAAAAAGTTATATGTACGGAAACGTCGCCATGCGAGGTAATCAAAACGTCATCCTTTTAAAATATTAAAAAACAATATGTTACAAGCATCCATTTCTTAAAAAAAATAAGAGTAAGCATGGACTAATGAAAAAATTACACAAAATTAAAGCTCTGTTGTTCGACTTTTGACGATGCGAAATTAACCACGGATGCAATTTGGATACTCCTCATTACAGAACGTACCATTAATTATTTGGAGGTCAGTTCAGACTAATTTTTCTATGATTCGATATGGATTTAAAATTAAAATTGGTGAAACCATATAGTAAATAATGATATAACTACAAAATAAACACAAAATGGAAACTTTTGCCTGGAGCCTAAATAAACATGAAATCTTTTTAAATTAATACCGTATAGCTTCTGCCACAACAGACAGAAATTCGAAAAAAGTAAATGGACACTTACATGAACTTGTACGACAAATCAAAGAAGCCTCAATCAAATCCATAGAAAATATTACAGCGGATGTATGTGTTTAACTTTTTTTTATAAAACTATCAGTCCGTGTTCTCACATCATTAATGTCATAAATTTCTATCTGAATACGATATATAGACCAAAGTAAACTACAAGTAGCGTGAAGTACGCCCTAAATTACTAAATCCTCATAACTTTATTGTCAATACACAAACAATTTTAAAGTTTCAACTCCGAACTTAAAATCTCGTTTTGAGGTAAGTATCCGGCTTATAATGAAGACCAGTGTAATGGACTTACAAATACCGTTTGATATAGATTGTCAATAAACCCTTAATTGTATATAAAAGACGCTTGAACCCATCTATAGTTTATCATTAAATATTTCCATATCATATTTACATGTGTATTTGTAATTTAAAATTATTTACAAAAGGGCATTTAAATTTCTTTAAATGGATCCGACTTTTCACATCAAGTGAGGTTTGTTATAAAATTAGGAATTTAACAAAACCCTTTGATTCTGTAGTAACCTGTTTCATTACATATTTATGTTAAGTAAAAAATGTAGCGGGAATCTGCCAGAATTAACTTTCCTTTAATTGTTGTTACTAAATGTTTGTTATAAAATTCTTATATTTAAAATAAAATATCGACAAGTTCGTACACGATTATATAACATCAACTATATACTGCCATTTGTTTTGCTTATGTATAATCGTTAAAAAAATTATTTTGTTCATCTCCTTGAACTAGTTAGTCGGCTAGAATACTTTATTTTCGTTCCTTATTACAAGTACATAAACATTTAACGGGAAAAATGGGAAAATTTAATGGAAAACTGAGACATGTATATGAGATCACAGCATAAAAGCCTGAAAGGAAGTAAAAAATGAAAAGCAACACCGCTCTGTTTATTGTTCCTTTTTTCAAATTTGCAATAAGGGCTTCAACACCGAGCATAAGCTCATCTCTCATAGCAAATGAGAAATTAAATATAAACAAAACAATTAATAATTCGTGTATCAAAGACCACTTGAAGCTACTTTGTTTTTTAAGCTATTCCAAAAAGTCAGAGAAACAAAAACAGGAATTAAGTTAAGCAAGTATTGAAGCAGTCTCCAGCAATTTAATAAAATAAGGAAATTATGATTAATTGGTTTTTTTCGTCAACAATTTACAAAATTTAATGTATTAAATGTACTTGTTATGACTTGTAGACAATTCTACACAGATACAAGGATTGCATATTAGGTAGAATATCACTCTAACAGTAGGGTATCTCGGGTAAAATCGACTTTATTGTGTGTAAATAACCTTATTTCTAGTACAGAAGCTTCAAAATTGTTGTTTAAAAATGTTAGGTAATCTGTATTTACGGTACATATCTTTTAGCTGACTATAAGGTACGTATTATAAAAAAAAATTATTGTTGAAGGCTACGCGGTGACCTATTGATGCTTCATTTATACCATGTTGGAATTTTGTCTCAAACTTACAATATCAAATCTTCTGATTTTATAGAATTTTGAACACATATGCAAATGATATGACATACATTTATCAACGAAAGTACAGATATATAGATGTTCTTCGTCGTTTAACTTTTAGTAGTTGCTGTTTGGCCTTCACCAAATGTAACGCTAGATTTCAACATTTTGTCTTTGGGTAGCTGTCTTATTGTCGTATACAAAATAATTTTTTTTTTTTTGGCAAAATGATATTCATATCTATACAGACTGTAAGTTATCATTCATCAAGTAAGATTAAGAGGGCTTTTAGAAAATCAAAGTACTATGTACAAACATGTAAAAATTATATACAAACAAAAATACAGATCGTTAGGTACTCGCAGTTACTAGTTTAAAGCTAACAACATCTGATAAGGTTAATTTTTATAGATCCATGACAAAGATATCAATCAGTACACATCCAATGGATTTAATATAAAGAAGTCATAAACAGTCAAGAGAAAAACTTGATTTTGTGCAATTCCAAACTATAAATATCGATAGAAAGAATGAGCTTAATGTGCATAGCAGTACTATTTAAAGATGTAAGATATACATGTTATTTGGAGAGTTGTCTCATTTACAATCATACCCCATCATCTTATTATTATGTCATACTTACATATCTCCGATCGTCGCGATATAGCATGTGTGTGCTGAGGTTGCGCAAAGCAAACACTATAATCAATCTATCAACTATATATACTATGAACTGTTAATATAATATGCTCTATCACTTAATTCCACTTACACACAACGAAAACGATCAATGTCAGCATCTTAAAATTCCATTATTTTTCCAATGAGAAGAAGGATCATTGCTGTTAGATGCTTTACATAATATCTGAGGTATCAAAATGTTTCCAGTTCTTTCTATAATATTATTAATCATGTTTTTAAGACCACCCGTCTGTTTATTATGTTAAATTATTTACTGTTATATGTTTACAGCCGATTAATTGATTAGGTATTTAAAAATACTAATAACTTAATATTCCGTCAGGTGACCAATAGTTGTTTATGTCTAAATATTTTTAAAGGACTGAATGGAAAATGTAGCAAGAATATGTGCTTATCGTATTTGTAAATAAAAGCTAATTTCACATGAAATATTCAATATTGACTTGTTTCATTGTGTTCATAAAACAAAAATCAGTAAAAAATAGAAAAGAACGGCAAATGACCCGTATGACGTTTATATATGATGAGAACGAATTCATCATTAGGCATGTATTCTTCAATTTCTTATGCTATGTTTTAAAATAGAATTCGATTTAATTTTTGCATAACAGCATAAGCGTTTACAAACATCTTAATAATTTGCTCTTCCTTTTAAATTCCAAAAATATTTTGCATTACAAAATGCCTTTAATCAGCTTAAATATACTATCGAGTGTACTAATGTAAGAACACTATACTTATAAAATTAAGCGTGTTTAGATGATGCAATTACAAGAGATTTGTTACATTGTAACGTTTTCTTTTGATATAACAGTAACACATTAATAAAATACGTTCGAGTTCGGACATAACTTATGTATAAGATGTTTTCATGGAATGTACAATCCCATTGCTGATGTATTTTATAAAGATAGACCGTTACTAGAATCCTAAATACAATACGGTATAACTCACTAGAGGAATAACGATGGAATGGGGGATGGTTTTTTAAATAGATAGTTAACGTCCCTAAAAAAGCCTGTTTTAGTACAGAAATAAGAACATGTGTTTTGATTGCGAATGAGACGCTTGACAACTTTTTTCCAGACACCAAAACGACGTTCAAGTTTAAAACTATATGTACCCTAACAGCATTCAACAATGAACCGAACCAATACCGCATAGCAAGCTATAAAAGGCCAGGACACCAAAAACTAACAAAAAATTGCAAACCAGAATTTAAATGCCAGCGACTAATTTCACAAAACGAGAAAATTGACATTTTAGTATACATTTTTGTAAGTTACGACGTTTGTTTTTTGTTTGTCGTAAGAATATTTTGGTGAGAAGAGATCTTGATTTGTGTACAAAACCATTCCAACATTTAAACATAATATATACAATATATAGAATGTGGCGGGGTTAAACATGTCTGTTTTACAGCTTTTCAGTAATGGTTTATTGAAAATTCACCCGTTTAACCAATGAAAAAAGAAGTTGCAACAGTGGCAGCCAATAAGGGAATAATTATATAACAACAACAATATCTATGTAACTGTGATCATAAGGCAGAAGAAACATTTTTCTTTCAAAGAACATCTTCTTTTAAGCGGTTCAAACTTTGTATAGCAGCAAAACAATATCTACAACATCACGTTTAGAACAACCCATGAAAGAGTCGTAGGATTCCTGTTGCATGGCAACATTTTTGTCCCAATCCAATATACCTTCAGTTTCCTGTGGCAGTCCAATTTCCCCCATCTATCATCCCGAACAGCCTCTATTATATAATCTACATATTAATTGTATTTACTGTTTATTTGTTTTCGTCCTGAACACGCACGAAATACTTGCCACTGGACGTTTAGCAACAAACAAATCACTCAATCGACATGCAGAAGCAGTTAATTGGAAGACGCTTTACAAAAAAGTTCATTGATTTCAAAAAGATCCTTTGTAGGTAAAATGCTAGAGAATATAAAGTCATGTCATATTTTTGAAATATAACTAAAAAAGAGAGAAAAACAATGTCAACCCTGTGTGATGACGATAGACCTTGGACCTGAATTTATTAAACTCCAGATGTACAATTTTGAAAAGAAAAAAAACAACAGAAAACATATTTTGCACTTGCTGGCATAAAAACTAGAGCAGCCTACAAAAAGAAATCAATTCATAGCTTTTAACTTCATCAAATAGGTAGACATTTCTTTTATGAAAGACACAAAAGAAAAAAAATATTGTCGTCCCCGCTCTCCCCTTAATTGGTACCTAATTTCCGTTGGCGATGCTACAGTGATAACGAAATCGACTTACCTGACCGACGTATAAAGTTGTCGACCCGATATCAGCATACTCCTGGGTAACCTGGACTCTTTCAAAATGTTATCTAAGTCATCGAAATAATATATAAACAACTACTGGCATGCAGTCCATTGAAAACCTGTTAAATTGGCAAGGTAGTTAGTTCATTATCAAAGGTATGATTTATTGCTGTTACTTGTCAACACCTCGCACACAATCAAAATATTTACAGTACGTATTGATTTGAAATGGGTTCAATTTACCATACACACCTATGAAATGAGTGCATTATATTTATTATTTCGGCAGTAAATAATTGAATAGTGCATTGAATTAAACGTACTCATGTCTAACGGTATTTAAACGGAATGAAATATTTTGTTAAACTTTTAAATCAAGGGTTGTTATAGTTAACTATCGATCATTATTGGTAAAGACACATATAAATCCAATATAACCTTTGCATGATCAAAATGAATTAAGTTGAAAATTGGTTAATTAAGTGTAATTAAAGGGAAATTCCGCGATTTTTTACTTATCATCTAATTATGTTCATCTTAACATAAAAAACACATTTGCAAAGTTTTAAATTTATATTCCTTCTAATAACGGAGAAAATCAAGTATTTGAAACTTTTTTGGTTGAATTCTCGAGTGGGTCGTGACGTATTAGCCCGATTTATTGAATTCTGGGAAAAAATAAAATCTGTTTAACTCTTATAGCTTATCGACAATATACGTAATTAAAAGCGCACAGCTGACGAATGGTCGTAGTCATTAACCACAATACAAGAATGAACGAAAATGAATATGCATATACCGTTTTGTTTTGATGAATTAAACTCCTATTAAATTATCTCTAGTAAATGTTTTCGAATAAATTTCATCAATTATTGTTGAGAATTTTTTCATAAAATATTTATTGAACATTTTTACTGATATTGAACTGAAATTATTTCAGTTCTATTTACCGTTATTGTTTTGATAATCATTTCAATGCAACTAAAGTGTGAGCAGAGTGTGTATATTATTTTGTAAAGGTCACTGTATATTTCTCGGCTTGAGGTCAATTTGTTTACCTTGTAGCTATTTAGCCGCAGGTGTGAGTTCAAGCGTACACAGGTATAAATGTTGTTATTTGGAAAGGATAAACAGAAAGGGTTAGAAAGAGTATGCTGTCACGATTTTAATACACTAAGAGTTTAATACACGATGAGAATAAAGATACAATAATTAAATTGTGTAAATTAATTGAAAATAAAATTTCAGATTCGTAATTCCGAAAGTGTATAAAAATAAAAGGAAACAATTTTTGATTACTTTCTTGGCGGTAATTGGCGTAAATGAAGTAAAAAATGGTAGTTTTAATCTTTAATAAAAACTAAATGCAATATTACCCAATTTGTTATACCATTGCCAATCTGTTTGATATCATTGACTTTACCGGAATTTTTTAACTTGTATTCAAATCTGGCTGTGTTTAAATTCTTATAAAACTATAGCAATTTTAAAGTTTTTAATTGAAAAAAAAATACAACATACAAAATGCATGATTTTTTTGTTTTAGTTTCTTTTTAACATTTTATTCTTGCATAATTAAATTCATTTGACAATCATTTACACGAACTTTTTATGAAAAGAATACCAATTATCTAAGCTAAGGCATTATTTTTTTTTACAATTTTTTTTTTTTAAATTCTATGATAATATTTTGTGCAATGTTGAACATGATAGCCATCATTAATCCAAATAAGTAATACAGTAGTTGTAATAAAACTTATATCTTAGTCATGCATAACTGATATTGACGAATTTAGAATAGTTTGTCCATACATCGTTGTTCTTGCAACAATCATTATTAGTATACATACATGTAAGTTTCCTGACGTATAAGCGCCACTGAGGATGAGTTCCAGAGAAAGCAAAATAGTAGCGTTTCGTTCGTTTGTTTGTTGGGAAAGGAGAGGAAATGCAACCACTTGTACAGATAAACGACAGAATTACCATACAAGCATTTATAGTCAATACAAACAGAAAGAGTTCCCATCGTTGGACAGGGAATATGAAGGCTTCCAAGAATGAACTAGTGACATGTCTAACTCTGAACAGTTAGAAAACGGACTATCGACATCGACCGCTTGTTCTTGATATTTGAAACTGCATGCATATATACGTATATGTTTATGATTGTGATGAGTTCTTGCGACTGACAAAAACTAAATTCCTTCATGGTTATATCTTGCCATACTTTTATATTGGTTTGTAAGGTGATTACTCAAAATCATTATTTGAAAATCCTGTTTGTGAGATGTAGATTCATTTCAATACAGAAATTTCGTCTATGAATTAAGTTCCACAAGTGTATAACACGGAGAAGCTCTGAGGGTCCATTACTCCCATTTTGTTTGGGTGTGAACCATCGATGTTTACAGCAATATCAAAGAATAAGATGATGATGGTAGAAAGATCTATGGGCGTTATGTGGCAAATAGTACATGCATATCGGACCATGAGTTGTCAATTTGTATGAAAAGATTTCCGATACAACCATATTATTGAGAAGCAAGGTTTAAATGCTATACTCTCGTACTAGTATTACAGGGTTCTTGTCTTGTGGCGTTCACCTTAGACACACATCTTTTTAACGATGTTTAAAAAAAACGACAGAACCAATTTAATGTCATATTTCCATATTTTTTTTAAATGTAACTAAAAGTCTTTTATCTGACAAGAATACCCCTATTTAGCGGACAAGTAATTTATTCTTTTTTCTGTTATTGAATACCAAGAGAGAAAATAAATCCCGAAATTAATTTGAAACTTTGATACTCAAAAGTTTGCCAGCAAAATATTCACATCCCTTGGGGATAATTAGTGTTCGTCCAGTGGCATATATTACAATTGTGATGACGAATTCCTTCCTTTGTTCGAGAACAATCTTATTGAAATATAAATCTGTGATTTTACTATTTCCCGTGACAACTTCAATGAACCAAAGCAAAAGTTATACATCGACCTGTATTTAAATCAAATTGGTTCTCTTCTTCTTCTGGTATACAATAGTCTATCGACATTCGATGATTACCTTCTGTTGGCATACGTGGACTAGTCTATTTACAAAACTTTTACCCCAATTTATTCAAAATATATGTTTTTTTTTTCTTATGTTTAATGTATACATGTATATATTTTAAATTGCGCTTTAGTTCCATAACTTTCAACCCAGTCGTATAAACGAATCATCGGCAAGTGCGTACATTTTATAAATCAATATTTCTGGTATGTTCCAATCTGTCCTTCACCATTGACAATGAGTATATATTACATTTTCCCAAATTCACCCTTGGAAAAAATATTTAAATAGATTTTAATTCCATCAAATCTTATTTTTTGGGTATTATTTATATTTTTATGAATAATATTCTTTACACCAGAAATGTTATTTATAAACAAGCGTATGAGTTTAGTAATGACAAGTAAGACAGAGTTGTATATTATACATCTGATAGTTCAAAATGGAAAGTTATAAGTTATCAGCCGTGTACACTGATCAATACATGCAGAAGTGAAACGATGCATGAACTTGCAAGCCCGACAGGAAATCGCTTGAATACCTGGACGTGTCACCTCACACCCCTCCCAATACCTTTGAAAGTAATACCTGTAGCCATGCTGGTGATCAGATGAGGGAAGATTAAAAGTTATTTGAAAAAAGTTTATTACTTTAAAGAATTATGAACAAATTAGATTTTCGAAAACAATTTTCACGGATCACTTATTTATGATTTCAACTTTGACTTTTTACCTAATTCCAATATCAACAGTTTAAAAACAAAAGACCGTGGTAATTTAAAAAAAATAAGAATATTTTCCGTATCAACTTGAAGTTAGTAAGTCGGATAAAACAACCGTACGATTGCCAAGATATCGACATGCAATTACGACTACATCGGTTACTGTAGTTTTGTTCCTTTTGGGTTTATAGACATATCGATTTTATTAACCGGGAACGAAGACAAAATGGCTGAACGGATGGAAATGATTCTCTAAATTTAAAATCGATGGTGATCGCTTATCTAGCGGAATAAAACTATAATATCTATGAATTTGAGCATTTTTATGCCTAATGAACATAATATCAATTTTTGATTTTTTTGCGAAGTTTCCCTTTAATGCGAATTAACTTCCGGTTCGAAAATGTAAAATATTTACTTGAATGATTTTGATTGATACATCACAGTCGACAATTTAAAATGGACGACAGAAGACAGCAATCTATACACACTGTGCTTAAACGGCTGTGGGTAACTTAACCACAGCCCAAGATGGAGCCGCCTTGCGTCGGTTAGATACTTTTCTTCTATAGAATAACAATACCACGAATGCATCAATTAAACAACTGAATTTAAAAGTTGTATTGATCGTTTAGGGAAACCTCTAAACTGGAAAGGTGATTAAATTCTACAAAATAAACGATCACAGCACGATTTTAAAAAACACTTAGGCTGTCCGTAACTTCAAAACAACTTGTCCGTAACTTTTTTCATCATACCAATAGAGATGTCCGTAACTTTCAAAGAATCGGCATACGCGGATGTAATGTTTAAACTGATGATAGAGATTGCATCGAATACATATTCACAAAACGAAGTAGATGTCTAGTATGATATAATTCATTGTATCGATGGAAGACAAAATTGGGAAAAATATGAAAAAAATAACGATAAATCCGCAAAACTCGGGTCTCATTTTGTATAACGTCGGGGTATCCGAATCGCCAAGTTCGGAGGGTTGTTTCCGATCATGCATAGCAGTATGATAAACTGTTGAAACATATCATTGTTCGTTTTTATTTTTGAACAAGTAGACTACACAAGTATTTTTTACACATACATGTAGCATGTATACACTTACTGATTTTCTGCCAGCAACGACAAGGGTAGAGTGAATCCGGGATTTTGGATTTTGGAGGGGAACCCAAATTGCCCAGGCATGCAGTTGATAGACTATACGAGACTTAAGTGCACAAACTTTTTCCGTCTTTTTGAAAAAGCCAAAAACACTTTTCTCTCATCCCCACAAAAACCAAGATTTACAATAAATGGGAAAATTTTAAAAAAGGACATTTTGTATAAATGAATAAACCTAGTTTTACAGCAGCTGCATATTTCATTTGTATGCAAGTTGCATTAAATCTCATTAAACTGAATAAAACTAAAAGACACAATAGGTAAAAGTCAGTGACAATAAAAGAAAAAGAGCAGTCAACATAGTGTAACAATTTGACATAATATATAAAAATATAAATAACTACGTAGGACAACAGGGTAATTTAATAGTCTAACAACCCCTGATAACATACAAAGAGAGAAAAAAAAACATACTAGGAAACATATTCAAAAAATCATAACACTAACTAACTGGTGGGATGTATAAATACCGAGCCGCGTCAAAGAGTATTCATCAAAATACACATAGAAAGAAACAGAGGTGAAGGTAAACCACAAACATATAATTAAACTCAAAACATTAAAGAGTATGGAAAAGCCTTGGTCTGACAAGCGAAAAACGTCGATAAGACGCACATCAGTAAATAAAAGTTCAAACCATAACCAGGATGGAGTACCACAAACCCCACATAAAACTTCTGTGGTGTAAGTATGATGCGTTAATAAAATCACATTTGGTGGTGAATGAGTAGTATAAACGTCCGCGAAGGTTACAAATATGATGTTAATTGTCTTCTAATTGTTGAAATTATAATTCTTAAAATTTTAAATCAAAAGTTACCCACATCTAAAAATAAAGTTACGGACAGTCTGCTTAGTTTCGATCAAAAAGTTACGGACATCTTATGCATTTTTTAAAGTTGACCTTGCGCTTTAGTGAACTCTATATTAACAAATTTATGGTAATTGTTAGTCATTTCTTTGTTCAATAATCCTAAAAAATATTTACATTCTGCATGAAAAACGTCGCAAAAGGTACATTTTGTATGAATTAAATATCAACGAGTTTAGAGTCCGCCATCTTGGGCTGTGGGGTAACTTAAGTTACCCACAGCCGTTTAAGCACAGTGTATACATATATATATAAAAAAATAGTGAATATATTTATCGAACTATATAACAATCTAGCAATGAATTCCCCTCCATCTGGTGTATACGGCGGTCTTGTATTAAGAGTAGCGAGTATTTGCTCTTTGTTGAAGGCATTACTTTGACTTCGAGTAGCGAGTATTTGCTCTTTGTTGAAGGCATTAATTTGACTTCGAGTAGCGAGTATTTGCTCTTTGTTGAAGGCATTAATTTGACTTCGACATGATGAAATATACTAAGGTGATGCTACTGTTGTTTTATGTGTTTGTAGCGATTTTGTCTCATGAATAACATTTAGTATTTCTTTATATTTTATTTTATTTTGAATATTAAATAAGCATAATTCAAATAGAAATTATGACTTTTAATGGCCTACTAGGTTAAGCCATTGTATTTGAATCACTGTATAAATTCAAAACACCTTTTATATAAATCGACAGCCTTGTCAAAAAGGGATCAGTACAAACTCACAAAAGACTATTATCTTGGTATTAGTATTTATTGTATGACGATTGTAAATATATTTTTTTATCATCAGTCAGCAGTCAAAGATTCGATACTGACATGATCTAAAACTAACTTTTTAGAAGGTTCAGCTGGCTATGTAGTTATAGGTATTGACCAATCAAGTCGGTATATGTCATTTAATCTGTACGGCTCTGAATTCAAATAAGGTGCCCTGGAAGGGTAAGGATATGATGCTTTCCATGCTACACTCATAGAATGACATAAACGTCAAAGTCAGAAATAGAATCACAGCTTGTTCATATAATTTGAAATAGCGCCCAAATGTTTGATTCTGCAACTGATTAAAAATATTTATTGCAATATTTGTTTGACTATTTACTTGTATTCACATATAAGAATAACTAAAGAATACCTTCATTTCATATCACTGGTGATTATTATTTTAGATGTAGTAATCCTACATGGAGTCAACAGACATTGGTCATCTTCAAATAATTTCTTTGCAGACATATGTTATTGTTTGAAAAAGTATAAATTATTCGAAACACTAAGGATTTTCTTATCCCAGGAATAGATCACCTTAGCCGTAATTTGGTACAACTTTTTGGAATTTTGGGTCCTCAATGCTCTATAACTTTGAACTTGTTGTGGCTTTCTATTTATTTTGATCTGAGTATCACTAATGAGTCTTTTGTAGACGAAACGCGCGTCTGGTGTATCAAATCATAAGCCTAGTACCTTTGAGAACTATTCGTAAATATTACACTGATTAAATTTCGTGCATTTGCGGCGTTTTTCATTGTTAACCTTCACCAGAAACCTGTTGTTCAGTAGTTGTCATATGTTGGTTGAAACTTGGTTCATAAGCGTTTCTCGTTTCTCGTTTTTTATTAAAATTAGAACGTTGGCCTTATTGTTTGGTGTTACACTAGTCATTTTTGGACCCTTTATGGCTTGCTGTTCGGTGTGAGACAATGGTCGGTGTTCAATTCGTACTTTGACCTATAATGATTTAGTTTTTACTAATTGTGACTTGGCTGAGAGATTTGTCTCATACCGAAGACATGACGTTACTTCGGATTTCACACGATTTCGCAACTAAATGGAACTTGAAATTTAATCATAAGAAATCTAAAGTTCTAGTGGTTGGGAAGCGGTTAAGTCCGGAACGAGTCTGGTCTCTTGGTGATGTAAATATCGAGGAAGTGAACGAATATAAATACCTCGGTTACTACATAAATAGATCACTAAAGTCAAATTTCCATGTAAATAACTATTTGAAAGATAAGATGGATAATATGCTGAACTATTTGTTACGTGTCCTCGGTGAGCATGGAAATTTTAACCGTGTTAAATTTGGAGACGCCCTTTGGAACTCGGTGCTCCGGCCTTCTTTAACACACGCATGCGCCGTCTGGATGCCACTTTCAGCTACAAATATATCGATCATCGGCAGTTGGCAATACCGCGCAGCTAAGATCATTATGAACACTAAAATGAATATTCCCCGTTCCGCTCTCCTTCTCGAGCTTGGATGGGAACCCGTATCTGCATTTATCACCCGCCAAAAAGTTGCGTACTTTAAAAGGATTAATAACCTACCAGACGATAGACTGTGCAAGCGAGTCTTTAGTGAAATGGTTCAATTAAACGAAAGTGTCTGGAAATATGTTCAAGAGATGAACACCTACACGGAAAGTATTGGGTCTAATAAATTTAACTGTCAATATGGTAGGGAAAGTTTAATTATTGATGTTACTACTAAAAGTAGCATTGATTTGTATCAGCACTGCTATATTAAGACAGGTAGCCAGCTATACTTAGAGGACATAAGCGATTTTAATTCATCCCGTCTTAAACTGCTCGCAAGAACAAATTATTTGCCATTAAAGCAGTTTCTTTTTAGAATGCATATGTCCGAGGACAACCTATGTCCCATTTGTGATTCAGGGGAGTCAGAAGATTTAGAACATTTTCTGCTCGGGTGTACATCTCTTGAACAAACCAGGTCTAAATTTTGCACCTTATTTGCCTCTTTTAATGATAGAAATGTAAGTTTTCTGGAACTGTCGCCACGTGCACAAGTATTATTTTTAGTTGGCGATATTGGTTATGCTTTTAACGATGAAATTGGTTCATTTTATGATGTTTATGGAAGAATGTATCTCTTAGAATTATTTAGATTACGTCAAACTATGGTTGAACCAAAATAAACCTTTGAGTTAACTTACTCGTATGTACTATTATATACTGATTGATCTTAGTTTTTATGCTTTATACATGCTGCATGGTCATATTTGTCTATGAGTGTTTTAATTACATGTATATTTTAACATTCTATAAATTGTTTTTTTTTTTTTTTTTTTTTTTTTATTATGATTATGTATTTTAGAAATCTCTATTTTTGTCTTATTAATGTGCCATGTATGTTATTGTTTCAAAGACATTCTATAATGAAACCATTAACTAAAATGTATATAATTGTAAATAATATAGTATAGACGCACCATCACTTCTTCCCTGATGACTGGTGCCCCCGATGTAAAGGGGTAGTTTTCTAAATAAAATATATATATATATATATACCGCATCTTTTTATATCTATGTGTTGTAACATTCTTGTAGACATTTTAGAACCGAAATCAGAAACACAAGATTATTAAAAAATAAGTTATGCTTACTTTCTTTGCACACATTTGTATTATAAAAATTAGACAAACTGCGCAGATAAATTTAATAGAATGGCAAAATTAGAAAAGAACTTCAATAACTCTATAATGTTCAGTCATCCTGCATTGTAATATCTAGTATTTATTCAACTTTATAAATTGCACTGTGTGATCTCTCTGAGCATACTAATAATAATTTATTCTCTTTATCAAGACTTATCGCCCTTGGATTACTGATACCATCTCCATCCAATGATTTTTGTTTGAACAGCTTGCCATTAGGTGACAATACAACGATGTTGTTGGACTTTAGCCCGGCCACGAAAACATTACAATTGTTGTCGACTGATATGCCGCTTGGATTTTGTAAAACAGTTTCGTCCTTGAATTTCCAAAGAACAGAACCATTGATATTGTAACAGATAACAGTGTGTTCCTGCCAGTTCGAATAGAAAATCTCATCTTTAGACCCTACAACATAAGACTGATAAATCGGGTCACCTACGTTTAGCGTAGTAATTCTCTCTGTACGCACATCCATTTTCTTGACTTTAGATTTATCGGTTGTATAGATAATCGAACCATTGATATGTGAAATACCAAAACCGTAACCTTCAGCTCGTATGCGTTTTATAACTTCTTTTCGGTTCCTATCAATGAATGTTATTTCGGCATCATCAGTGACTGCAAGCCTATTATAATCTATACACGTGACATCGTACGCCATTCTTAGCTGTAGTTTTTTATTCAGACTACCATTAGGATTTAGAAATACGACATGAAAATCACCTGTGATAATAATATCACCTCTAGGTAGTAGTAAACACCCTGTTACGCTCATGCCTTCTGGTAACGGTAGTTTTCGTAGTAGAGTAAGTTTGACACTGTTAATTGTAGGTTTTTGTGTTACCATGAACATTTGTATTCCCTTAGCTTGTCGTTTTACATACGTTTTGCTTGCAGGTAATTTTTTTACAGAGAATGCACCAAGTTTGATATCACCCCTATCTATATTCTTAACCATACTATCATCGAAACAGAAAACAATATTATTCAAAGCGCCTTGTGTTTGTAGAGAAGTGACAGATTCCTCTGCTTTCTGCAGGTCCTGTTCAAACTTTTTCGACGCTAAAAACACCTGCATATTGGAAGCATTTTCGGTCATAAAAGATAAGCTGTCATTAAATTCGCCGGCACATTGTTGGTGTTTAGATAGCTGTTCGATAACTCTATTGATATCTGTTTGATGGGTTGATAATGCTGTTTTTCGTTGTGATTCTAGATTATCTAACTGTTCATTTAACTGTTTTCGTATCTGTTGGATTCTGTTTTCAATTCGATTGCTTTTAAAATGTAGCTGTTGTAAGTTTTGTATCTTTTCTTTGACCATATATTCACAAAAGGAATAAATATCTTTAAAACCCTCTGCTAACTGCTCAGTCAGAAATGATCTTTTGGTATCTTTTAGGAAATCATCAACAGCTGGCAAATTTGTACAGTGACTGTGTAAAGGATCTATACACTTTCTGCAACATAACTGCTCATGCGTAATACAGTAATTCTGAAATGGTGCGTTATGTTGTTCGCAGTATGTGCTCAATTCCCTTACACTAGCAGGTAATTTCTTATAATTGTCTATTGAAACGACCATATGTTCTCGTGTTTTCCTAGCGCTGCTGTGGTGATCTGCACAGTTTGAACAAAATGCCTCCTCACAATCATGACACCACACCACTGATTTCTGTTTAATACCTCTGTAGTCACAAGCTTCGCAGAAAGTTATCGTATTAGACGTCATACTAATATATCTAATAAATGAAATTAAGAGATAAGATTATCCCCTCGTAGAAATAGAAAATAGAATTTTCATCCCTTTAATATGAAAGAAAATAAAGCCAATGTGTTTTGCCTGATGATATGATACATTGTTTTTCTTTCGTGAAATAGAAAAAAAATCATGTTTCTCAGCCAAGATTATTAATACTTAGCTTTATTCTAAAGCAATACTTAGTGGTTTCTTATATGATGGAATAATAGTAATAAAGAAACGTAACAGTTCCCTCTTTACTGCTATGCCTAGCTCACTTTATTTGGGACCCTTAACACAAGTAATCGTCTTCATTTCTCTGAACAAACATTGATTAACTGGCTGTAACGTTTCATTGGTTTTATCTGTCATTAGCATCACAGTGAGTTCCACATTCTTAGAATACGTGACCAAGTGGTTTCTTGATGCTCAATCTCAAGATTTCTTTTTCATGTGTTTATATAATAGTTTATCATTTTGTTCTCATAACTCGATCATCGTCTCTTACATAATGTTTGGTTTATTTGTTTTAAAGTTTCTGTGTATTCATTTCTATTTGATTTTGCTATCCTTCGTAACTAAAAACATCATATGCAACACAATCATATAAACCTAATTAAATAGAAAAAGAAGATGGAACTATTATATCAACAAGAACCCGGTAAAAATAATACGACATTATTAACGGCCTTAAATCAATGTATTCCTTTTCCTAAGATATATTGATATACAAATGTATTATGAATTATTTGTTCAGTTTAGGGTCCGAGATTTCTGAATCGCTGGACAAAATGTAGACGGTGTTGTCTCGATTTCCAAAAAGCATGAGTTCGAATCTCGTTGAGGCAAAAACAAAACACAAATTTGACATTTAGCATTGTTGTGCAGATATTGAGTGTGATTATGAATATATGTGTTTTCAGCCGTGTATCATCTTCAGTGGTGATTCAATGAATAGAGTTTAAAGGTAAGTTACAAACCCTTATAAATCTATCAGTCAACTTATAGACATCATACAGTAGTTGTCGTTTGTTTATGTAATTTATACGTATTTCTCAAATCTTTTTTTTTTTTGTGTATAGATTAGACCGTTGGTTTTCCCGTTTGAATGGGTTTACACTAGTAATTTTGGGGCCCTTTATAGCTTGTTGTTCGGTGTGAGCCAAGGCACCGTGTTGATGGCCTATAATGGTTTACTTTTATAAATTGTTATTTGGATGGAGAGTTGTCTCATTGGCACTCACACCACATCCTCCTATAGGGGTAAATTCAGTAAAAAATCTCCCATTGACTTTAATGCTAATCTATGTGTGGAAATAAATGTATACCTGATTTACCTTTAGAAATTAAAAACTTTCATATATCATTCATGAAAGTACAAATGTAGCCCTATCTTTTGCAACAATAAAAACATAGGGTCATGCGGCATGTTTGGGCATTCACATGGCCTTGTTTACAAACAATGTAGATTCGCACTGAATTCCTATACTGACCCCCATTACCTTTCAACCCTGACGGGGAAAAAAATAGTACATTCTGCATTTATTTTTTATTTTTTTTCAACTCTAGTTTTGATCCATCTACCAAAAAATATTTATTACAAACATTATCTACCAATCAGAAAAGCACATGACTTCACTTTTAGACAGAAAGCTCTCCCCCAAATGGGCGGTCCCTGATGACGTATATCTATTTACTGAATTTACCCCTATATCTATCATAACAAAGTTTAGGTATACAACGTGTAAGTAAACATATGATATCTTTCTATATTTAGATATTTAATAAAATTTATTAAGCGGAGTGGATAAGGCGTTGTACACAGGCCATTCTGCTGATACGTAAAAACAGGGCGTTGAATCCAATTGACATTATTAGAGTTTTAAGTGTTGTCTTATCATTAAATAATGTGATATGCCCATTGCCATATGCTCCAGGATCCCACAGTTTTCGTTCGAAGATTTTACATATTCTATGTATGTGTCGTTTATCTTAAGTATACATTCATTGGTTATTGTTATAACTTGGCAGCAAGTCCTTTTCGAACATTGGTCTACGTCTGGTTAGGGTATATTAATTCTATACCAAACATTTGAACCACGTCATAGTGTCATATATATTTTTTATAATCTTCCAGGTGCGAAAGCTCTTTCTAAATTGATTTTCAGGAGAATAATTGGACACTCGTAAAATGAATTGAATTGCATGTTTATATCGTTATCTCGACACATGCTGCCACCAACAAACGTCTTGTAAAGAACTATGTAAATGAATATTTTCATAACTCACCTATTTCCTCGCTTAAGTAAATAGCTTTAGTTTCGTTTTCATGGAGTGTTAAAAAAACAAACCAAGTCGGTCGAAGCTAAAATTCCGGATATGTGGTTGCCTTTATTTTTGTATTTTTTTAAACCATTGATTCCCAATGTAAAGGAAATGAGATCTTTGAAAATACATATTTAAAGAAAACAATAACAAATTTATCAGATAGAAAATGAACAATAAAGGGGAAAACATACTACACCCATTTGTTGAATCCTTAAACAAGTAAAACTATATAAGAATTTTATAAGTTACGCATATGACCATTATTGTATAGAAAGTCAGTTTCCTGATAACAACCGCATATTTCCTCAATTTAAGTATAAAATTGTAACTATACATTCTACAAAACACTTTTGTGTTAACCAATTGACGAGATGCAATGGATCGTCTGCATAAATACTTTAACTAAAACACCATATATAGAACTTTTAATACTTCGATACTTTTGATGAGAGTTATGTAAGAAAATGTGCAGAAACAGTGAGAACAAAATATAAATCTTCCAGAAAGTGTTAGTTAAAACTGTCTGGTCTTTATTTAAAAAAGTGTATATGTGACACATACGGTATATCTGTCTTAATAGATCTAAATGTAGCTAATCACCTGACTTACTTTTCATAGACATGATAGATAAATGTATTGTTGTTCCCACTACAGACAAAACCAAAGCACCTGCATTTGTGTGTCATTCACATTATATGAATTCCTTCAAGAGAAAATCGAATTTAGATAATTCTTAAAGAAACCCAAAAATATACTCCTACGACACAAACTGAAGACAAATTTCGAACAATTACCGGTCTGCTCAAAACATGGTCCATATTCAGAATTGGAATATAAGTGTATACGTAGAACTGTGTTTCTAGTGTTGATGTTAGTATGTGATGATACTAACTAAACAATGTAGAAATCAATGCATACAGGCTACGTTCCTATCTGGGTACAACTGTATCAGATATAAACTTGGAAGTAAAATTTGGATATGTATCAAAGAGGCAACTACCACACCAAAGAGCAGAAAAAATCCAAAGACCACAGCGAGAAATACTGCATCTGGATATTGAATGCAGCTTGCCCTTAAAGAAACCTATGTACTTGTTTATTGAATTTGGACATCAAACTAATTCAACTCAGAAACATATATATGAACTGACCTTGGATAGACGCAAACAGGCGACGGAAACAATCATGTATTGCGAGGTCTAAATCCTCTCCATATACCTCTAGCCACGGTAGAAAAAAAAACACAGTAACACCCGCCGTTAAACTTAGTCCACAAATGTCATAGAGTCCGATGTCAGAACAGGTTACAGAAGAAACCAAGGATAAAGACAATTATACATAAATTGACAAAAAACTATTAGCAGCTACAATGTACTCCAGACCTTAATTAAACTGATTGTTTTCATCGTTTAAATAGCACAATCCCTCCTATTATGGGGATTAGTATCATACCATCATAAAAGATATGAGAAGAATGTAACATCATGAAAACAACTGGTTTTTAGAATAAATGTGTTTATTTCCAATCCAAGACTCTATAAGTAAATCAATATAAATTCCAAAATATGCTACCTGAATGACCTGACAACAGTTTCGAAACGGTATTCCTACTGAATAAGTCTGTGAACAGATTTCTGTAAGCTTTTGCGGGGAATTACAATTAGTATAGAATATTAAGAGATTAGATGTGAAATACCTGAACGTATGATATATTTGCATTTTTATAAATATGAAACACCAATACATACTAGACTGGCATAAAGCTGCATACTATATACAGTTTTTGATTGATTAATAGTCGTTCTTTCTTTTTTATATATGTAAAACTTAAATCAACGTCTGGCCTCTAATCGACGTCCGTTCCTCAAATAGACGTCCAAATCTTATGTCATTATGAAATTACATTCCAAATCGACGGCCTATTACACAAGCCTTTGATCAGTGTATGCGTGTTGTTCTCAAATTAAGGAATAATTCCTTCATGTCATGCTCTTTGCTCAATATAACATGGACAGGCAGTATTTTTGTCGATATTTTACACTGAGCGAATATATGGTCAAATATAATGCCTACCAATGTTATACTATGCATATTGGCTCTTCTCGTTATCCCCCCGTTGAGTGTGTGCATTGCGTTTACGTATTCAATAAGTTGAAAAAATCAAAGTAGGATTACAATATATAATTAAAGTTAACGTAAGCTGCTAAAATGTATATACTTTATTAGAATAACAATGAAAATAATGAGAATATAAACAGTTAATGAGTGCGTATGTATCAAACATATTGCGTGTTCATTAGAACATGGCTTTTGGTATATTTATCGATATATTTGGGCTGCTGTTTCATTTACTTATATCAATATGTCGACTTATTATCTACTGATCATTGTCCTTTTATATGCACGAAGTTGATTATTTCGGACGGGATGCTGCCTACTTTTGTTGTTCCATCTTATATACGCCAGTTAAGTCGTTATGATGTATAAAGTATATAAGGATTATATATAAAAACAATTAGTTTCTGTATGCAGTTCACTCAAAGAATTAATGATAGACAAACAAAAACAATCAAATTTAAAACAAATAAGTTATTATATATGACATCGATGAAAGCAGACTCGGGTGTAGTTTTTAAATTAATGACGCCATGTTGGGTGTCGATTAGAGGTTAAAAATACTTGACATATTTCTTTGTTTCATAGTATGTTTTGATAATATAACTATGAATTGACGTTGATATGAGGAACGGACGTCGATCTAAGTTTAACATATTTACTTTATATAACATTTTTGATTTATTAGTATTGACTATGAAATCTCCTAAGACGAAATATTTTTGTTCAACATTATTGAAATATCTGGAAACATTGCAGTAATATAACAGAAAGAAACAATTTGAATGCCTATGTGTAGAACTAAAAGGTAAATGATGTTCCACCAATCAATTACATAAGTCATAAAACAATGAACACTAAATTAATACGTCCGCAAAATAATGTTACGTTATTACAAAACCAATTTATATAATCACAATTTATCATTGAATGTCCGTTAAATCTATGTACGATACATGTACAATTGTATGTTGAACAAAATGTAGAAAAACTACATCTTTGCATGCTACCTTTAATCATAATAAAAACTTTGTCTTTCCTTTGTGCAATTTCTCATTATAATGTTTTATGATAAATGACAGATGATTAAATGAAAATACAAAAAAAGATTAGTCGAGGAAGAGCAATTATTACTCTGCACTACAAAGTTATTGTAAACACAAATCATCAACAAATCAATGATATTATATAACGTAATGAACATAACAAATTGTTATTGTTATATTGTTATTTGTATGGAGAGTTGTCTCATTGGCACTCACACCATATCTATATATAACAAATATTTAGATACTCAAAAACTTAACATATATTTCATTCAACATCAAACAGCTTTTGATACGAACAACGGGAGAGTATAAACGCATTAAGATAACATATACTGCATATCTTATACAATTGTGAAATAGATTACAATACGTACAATAAAAAACAAAATAATCATAAGATGAAACATGAGAAGCTGATTTTATGAAGAAAAAAAACGGAATAAATGACGGGTAAAATTTCAATTTTCCAAAATGTGTTTTATAAAAAGGTGTTTACAGCGAGAGGTTTACACGGAAATTTCACTCGCAGGAATTTTATGTGAATATAAATTGTAAGAATCTCAAGTGAAATTCACGTGAATGTTTCATCAAACGATGTTATACGTGAAACTCACCGGAAATCAGTATATATTAGGGATGTCAACTCGGTGAAGATTCACTTATCGATTACTCGTTGGACTTACCGTGTGATACTCGAGTACACGCTCGGTAATACGTTTACAAGATCGAAACACCAAGTTATACCCATGTTATGTATTGTGGACCGGTGTCTTATTGAATAAAATCCTCAACATAATTACCTAGGACTAGATAATAGTCCAAACTGATTTTTTTTAAACCATAATTAATAGTACATTTGTTACATGTACTCATTATGTAAACTGGCAAAAACCTCATCAAGTAAATTATTTAATATCAATAGAAAAGGGTTATTCAAACAACAGTATTTAGGAACCGTAAAAACAGCACATTTAATGATCAATAAAGGAGCAATGCGTAGAACTTACTGATGACTCAAACCTTTTTCTGAGGGTCGATCAAGGGTGTAAAGAATTTGTTCTTTTATATCTTAAAATATTATCTTTTCATATTTTTCTGGAACATGGCGATTTTTCAACTGTTTTTTTTTTGTTGTTGGTAAGTATCAGTCCTGCTGATGAAAATATATGCACTGACGGTAAAGCGGTGTTTACATGACTAGAATAAGCTAAAAGTGTAAGCCTTTGACAAGTGATCTTATTCATAGCCTACCTCTCAATTTAAATGACAGTTAAACGCAAACATTCGAATCGCATTTTAATCTTAATTTACTTTGATCAATATTTAATTTCCCGGGAGGCGCTCTCATTCACAATATTTTTTTGTTTAAGCATAGGAAAGCAACAACATTTTAACAGGAAACCGATTAGTCGAGTTTTGTTATTCTTTACTCGGTCCTACCGAGCGATACTCGAGAACTTGTTACCATCCCTAGTATATATAATTTTAAGGAAATCTCGTTTGAAACTCATTGTGAATTTCAGGTTACAAATGCTTAATTGTATCTGACAGCTTTTAGGAGATTCTGTGAAATAACGTAAAACACTTATTGTATATATCAGGATTACATATATTACATTATGGTAATTTCTGAATATCTTCAGAAATCAAAAAAAGACATGTTTTAGAGTAAACAAAAGATTCTGTGAATATATCAAAAGGTATGCTGTCTCCATCAAACGCATGTTGCAAAAATGATTCGTACAAAATAAAATAAATAATAAATACAATATTTATAGAGCGCATTATATAATAACAACAATTACTCTAAGCGCTTCACATTTAAAAATAAATAAAATACAAAAATACATAAAAAAAAAAGAAATAACTACAAAGCACTAACTTAAAAGAATCAAACAAGCAAATAAAATTTAAAAAAAAGAAAAAATAAATGCCAAAGATAGCTACCATATTGTGAAAAAAAAGTTCTCGAAGGCAGAGTTTATTGTTTCAGTATCTCCTACGTAACCATGTTAACCGCCCAGTGCCAACTCAAGGTGTTGTATGATTACAAATTCAAGGTAGCTAAAAAAACAATTTTATTATATTATTATTTTACATATAACAGTAATAATAAAAGTGCAGTTTTAAAGAGATATTTACAAATCTTTTGTACTCTTACATCTCGCTAAATTCACACAAATACCGTTCAAACTGGAAATTGATCAGCCAATATTTTTGGCGACAACCAACAAAAACATACTCTTACCTTAGTATGCCTTAAACGTCGCATAACTACAAAATAGTTGTTGCATTCATAGGTTGCGCTTTGTAAAAACAATACCACGGCTCCACGGATAGATAAAGTACTATGTTTTTTTTCTAGATTCTAATATCCAGGTATGATCTGCATTGATGATCTCACTGATATTTGGTAATGTTTACAGAAGGAAAACAGTTATGTTACGGAAATCAAATTATCTGGAAATCTCAAATGTAAGACTGGGTACGGCAACATATTAGCATCAGGTCAAACTTGACAATACTTAAATTAAAGGAAGATAAATACTGAAAAATGCAGCATGATACTAAGTTTTGACCTAGGAAAAAAGTAAGTATTTGTTGATTTTTTTCCCGTCACAGTATAGAAATGTTTATGATACGTTTTAGTAGTTGTGGTGCCGTTTGATGCGGAAAGGGAACTTAATAGTGCATTGTGTGTATTACACATTACAGTACCACAAGTAAGGACGATGTAACGCGGTTTAAATCTAAACATGATCCAAACTTGATTTCCTGTTATGTCTTTTAGGTCTTAACTTGCAATCGTTAGAGTATGATGAGTTTGAGAGTCCGGAAGTCCCTTTTCATATGCACCACCAAGAGCTGTTGACCTTTTATGTGATAAAATCTTTGTAGTTTGTATAGAGGAATTTAAAAACAGAATAGATAAATGACACAAATAAAAACCGTAAGACCTAGTTTTGATACATCGATATTTATATGGATCTGAACGTAGTAATACTTGTTTTCGAATTGTTTGTCACTTAATTCGAAGTAAAAATATATATATATATATTCCCGGCGAGGGAAAAACCAAAAATTTGCGAAAGCAAATTTACAGATCTAACATTGTTGGGTTGATGTTTAGACGAGTTGTATATACATTATGTACACAGCCATGTATCACCATCATTGATGGCGATCCGATGGATACATCTGTTGTAGGGTTGTCACTGACTCAGACGTACTTATGAATATAATTATTTTCTGTGACTGTATCTTACATTAATTTGCAGGATCCTTTACTATAGATAATTTAGCTGATCTGTAACAATAACATCTTCATGCCTTATATATCATGTACTGTAGTACGCCGCTAGATTAAAACTGACGTGGAAAGGTAACACATGCCCACCGAAAGCTCTTTTTTTAGAGAGCCCAGGTGGTCGTGTGGTCTAGCGGGACGGCTGCAGTGCAGGCGATTTGGTGTCACGATATCACAGTAGCATGGGTTCGAATCCCGGCGAGGGAAGAACCAAAAATTTGCGAAAGCAAATTTACAGATCTAACATTGTTGGGTTGATGTTTAGACGAGTTGTATATATATATATATATATAAAAGTCTATAAAAACGACCAACCAGCAAATTTACTATGTACCGGATCGTCTAGAATAGGCGATACTATGCAGATAAGGAAAAAATTATATCAGTCTAAAGATTTGCACAACGGTACTGATATAAGATGTTATAATACGAAAATGTTGTTATTAAATCGTGCTGACAAATATTTCGGCTCAACAAATGGCCTTCTTCAAGTGTCACAAGTTTTAACAATACTGATATTTATATATAATTCAAATGCTTACTTTTTCAATTTCCTTTAATAATTTCTCAAGAAATACTAAATCTTACTTTGATTTTTACCTTATATGTTGATTTTCTTGTGGCATTCAATATCTTAGTTATATTTTCTTTTGTGTAGAAACACGTGTCGTCACTTTCTTTCCGTATTGGTGGATATTGTGCCTGATTAACGACTTGACATGGTACTTTCATTAATTCTTTGACCATGTTGTCTGGCATCTGTAATTATTAAAGCTATTTCCATAAATAAAAAGTAGTATACACATTTTTTTACATCATATACAGTACTCATGACTTTAGTCGTGTTAATGCGTTTAATGTGAATTTTGAAAATATATAAGTCTCAGTTGACTATTTCTCTAAAGTAATCATTCCGTGTGTTTCAGATTTGTTCGTTAAGACGAATAAGTAAATTTTCATGTATGGTACATATGAAGGCAGTGATTATGAATTGTAACTTACGGAATAGGGTGGAGTGTTATCCGACCTTTTATGAGCTATGACAATTAGTAATGCCAATATTCCTATGATAGAAATAAAAGCGTAAATCACCAAAACTTTAGTTTTTATAGGTCCAGTCTTAAATATCCATGTAAAACATTGAGTGCAGTTTTTCATACATTGTGCTGTGTTAACTTCTACATTCACATCATCAGCATTATCAGTTTGGTGCATCAATTGTTGTGCCGCTGGAAGCCCTGCCATTTGAATTAATCACGTTTATCTATACGAAACGAAAGTATAAAATAATCCTAAAAATGGACTGATTAATCATTAGTACAAGCATAAACTTTTTAAAGTTTCAGTTGAAATCTTCAACAACGTTTCAATTGTAATGGTGTTTACATAAGGCAAAACTACGTAATTATACCCATGTACTTTTCTACGTCACGTTTATGATGATGATGATACATTGCGTAACATTATAGTTTTTCAGGATATGATAAATATATGCAATGGTCTCAAGACTGGTCTATTTTTAGCAAACGGAATTCCCTTAAGTTTAAAAAGAACATGTCTTCAATTAAGGACAAAGACATATAATTTATTGATGGTTTAAAAGTATTAACATACACTTTCAAAGTTATTGTTTCATATTTTGTTTATATATATATAAGATAAGATAAGAATTATATATATATTGAATATCACATTCCTGTAGTATGCAATTATCTATTATAATAATATAGGTCATGATACAAATCGGTTTACAGAAAATGTCAATAAATTTGCCCTTTACATGAAAATGACTTGGATTTCAAAGAATTGTTATATGACGTATTTAGACCATGCACAATAAAATTTTGTTTTCAAAAGTGTTTATTTAGCAATGCACTTTACTATTTTTCATGATTTATTTTAGAAAGTATCCTAAAAACCCTTTCTTATATATAGATCAACATTATGTAGATTGAGGTTAAGTGCTCATACTTTATCTATTGAAAGAGGGTGATATCTAAAAATACCAAAGCAGAGTAGGGTATGTCTTTGCTGAAACAATGGAGACATTGAAGAGGAACTACATTTTCTTTTAAAATGTTCCTCCTATAGCTATGTGAGAGATAACCTCATTAAAGAATTAAATACTGTCCTATTGAACAACAAATTACCTTCTTTATCATATAAGTTGCTTATATCAATTATAAAAAGTAATTCCCAAACAATATTAAAAATTATTGTCAACTATTTGAATGAATGCTTGTTTTTGAGAAACTCATTATTAAAAGGTACTTGATTTCTGTAATAATGTATATGCCTCTCTTTTATTTTTATACATTTCTCTCATAATTATCCACTGTCACTCCTTCATTGTATATATGTTATTGTAGTTTCTCTTTAATTTGTTGCCATAACCATTTATTGTCAATGTGTTAGTGCTAAAAAAAGTTATCTTATCTATAGATATAGATCTCTGAATATGAATAAATTAATAAAAATGAACCAAATTGATTCATTAATTAGTTAAACAATAAGAATCAGTAAAGAAAAGATTCTGCAATAAAAATGTATTTACCATTAAAGTTAAACAAAATGATTCAAAACGTTTCCACTTGAATAAGTGGATACAAAAGAAAACCCGTATGGAAAAGGTTCTATAAAAACGTAATTGCCATGAACAATGATTAAGGTAAACAAATGATTTCAACATTATGTGTTTCCAACAAATAAAAAACATCCAGTTTGTATTGTATCATGAACGTTCATAATATAAACAAACTTTTCTACCAAATATCAAAAGTGACTTCAACCGAATAGCATATTAAACAATCTCAGGTCAACTGCTCATATTGATTGGAAACTCAGTTTCGTAAAAATACATAAATCATAGAAATATAAAAGATAAATGTAAATTATTGCAATGACCAGACATTGATTACATGTCTGGGGTTACCCTCAGGTGTTTTATGGGTAAAACAGTGATTTCAAATACACATCTTACATTTTACTAAATTATAGAGTAAAAAGTATGGACTGTATCCCTTTCAAGTGTCCCTTCTCTCTTTTTTCCGTCAGCTTTTACGTTTAAAAACTCTAAGATGAGAACAAGTATTTCACAAAACACAACATGTGGTAGATAGATTCAAAGCTATCAAAATTCAACAGTTCCTGATATGGCATTTATCGAACAAGATTAAGAACATTTTCGTGCAAAATATTTCCAACACTATCATCATTGGCAGATAACGATTTTTCAGAAACTGCAGGAACTAATTAGACCAACGGTTGGTGTATTATGTTTTTATTTATTCAATATTGTGCTTAGTGTCAATCCGGCTAGTCGAGCAATTTCCAATTGCATTGATAGTTAAGGTTAGATATTTGATTAAACAATAGCTGTAAAGTCGAAGAACCAAACCGTGTATCATTTATCATGTCTGTCCGTAGTAACAAGAGGTTAGGAATTTGCCATTGGATGCAGAGGGGCACAGAAAAAAAATAAAAACCATTGTCAACGTCCACTCTCCTTTGAAAGTCTGAGTAAAGCCTTCGAAAATTATTAATAAGTTGTTTTATACAGTATTTTTCATGGTCAATGTCAGCAATAAAAATATGACTTTATCATCCGTATCGTCAATCAATAATTGATGTGAATGTTGTGTCGTTGTTCTCCTCTTATATTTAATGCGTTTCCCTCAGTTGTAGTTTGTTACCCCTATTTTGTTTTTTGTCCATAGATTGACGAGTTTTGAACAGCGGTATACTACTGTTGCCTTTATTTATCATGTACTATACAAATTTGGAACATGCTTCAACGTCGTGTTACTTGTTACATTTAAGGTTAAAAAAAATCAATTGATACAATATTGATACATTTAAAAAAAAAAATCTTTGTTATGATTAATTTAAAAATCTAGCATTTGTCAAAAAGATGCAGCATCCCACGTCAAGTTACTTATTTCGTAATATAGGATGTGACAAATAATACTGTGGATATTGATGTATATAAATAGCATTCAAAATTTCCTGTATTTTTACAAGGTCTTAATTCATGTTTACAGAAAATGTGTCCAACTATTTATAGATTATGCGATTTAATGATGAAATTTTTATATTCCTAAACACTCAATATATCTGTTAGTGAACTGTAAGTTTTAGCAGTTCAGCAATCTAAATCAATTTTGGTTGGGTTTTTTTCTTCCGCGGGTACTACTTTTTCTGATATTTTCCCATTGTTTTCGTGTATATATCATTAATCACATTTTCTCCAGTTTTCAATTTTCAATTTTGTTGTCTCTTTATTTTTTTAGCCATGGCGTTGTCAGTTTATATTCGACTTATGAGTTTGAATGTCCTGTTGGTTTCTTCGCCACTATTTTGCAAAGGAAACTTGCGTTAATGCATTGTATGAACTTCAGAAAAAACAGATATCATTGAGCAAGCTGTTTAGGATGCTCATATTTGTTGACGGCATTACAATTTCAATTATGCTCATTTAGTGCAGCACATCGGGTACCGTTAATGCTATTGTATGATACTTACATTTATTTGATGATACTTCTGCTGCTGAAATAGAAGTCTACGAGGTCATCGTTAGTCTAGGATCCAGTACTTCATCGAATTATAAATGATTATTTTTGGCTCCGAACACCACTAAAACCTATCAGTTGTCAAATTGTGGATCCGCTACTATTAGATTTGAACTGCTAGTAATATTTTCCTGGTAAACTGAATTTTTCAACTAAAAACGTTTCCTCGCTAAAGAGTAGACGTTTTAACTTGTGTTTGTAAGCTGTAGACATTTTGAACTTCACCAACATATACAACAACACATGTGATTGGAGTGTCTGTTTAGTCAAGATACTGATGATCACTTATTTCAGAACACACTTTTATCTTTCGGAATAAATTTGGCCTTTTCATTGATTGATAAAATCTTTATATAAAGATCAAATGATATCCTGCATATACATTTGATCAAACTCCAAAAAATATTTAAATCATAAACTATGCAGAAAATAGTTTAAAACAAAAATATATATTGAACAATTATTAGCCTACTTGTATTTAGTCCTACTAGTATATGATAACAACATATAAATTATATCTTTACAACGACATAAGTTTTAAAATATTGTCGGCCCTTATTAATAATGGAAGTATCTCGGGAAAAAACTGAATACTGAATTTTGTAAGTTTGATACAGCAGCGTATAGGAAACCAAAAGCAACGTCTAGTCTTCAATGAAAGTTGTAGTAAAGCTTAAACTCTTCTTAAGAATGTAAAGTTGAATCATTTTGTATAATTAAAAAAGAGAACAATTTCAATCCGTAGATACTTTCAAACACCAGTTTTGTTTAAATTTACGTTTTTGTGTTGCCTTCTTCGTAATGCGAATGAATACATTTCCGTTTGCATCATTACTATGGCCCGATACAAATGCGACACACATTTAGAAAATGTAATACGTGTGTCCTTACGATATTTTTTATATACATATAAGACCTTAATGCCTGTTAACGTTGTGGGGACGATATCTTATAATATAACTCTGATAAAATACGCAACAGCTTTGTAGTTTGACGTTTACTAGTTACTAAGAAAAAGATAAGGTGACGTCGCCGTTGTGACGTCGACCTTGGTTACAATGTTTCTTCCGAGACGTTGCCGGTCCCGCGGTCTTCTCGACATTCTCGGAGCCTCAAAAAAAATTACTAGAAAAGAAAATTGAAATACAATATATAAATAACATTAAATTAAGATTAAAGTCTTTCAAAATAAAAAATTCACAGTTCTTTCACAGTTGAACTAACGTAGTTCATAAAACAAATTCGCATTACAGTCCATATTCATCGCGTAACACATTTTTAAATAAATATACTTCATCACTTTATTTCAAAAGTCCATAAAACAAGTTTAATGTTCTCTTTAATCGTTGTCGTGTTTCCATGGTAACTTTGCATAATCGTGGTTGTCGCGAAACTCAATTGAAGTTCTTCTATATTTCTCTTTTTCGTCGTGTACTTGTTGAAATTCTACTTCTCGAGCTTCAATCTTCCTAAACGCTTCTAAGTTGTGCTCCTCTGTTTGATGTGAAATAAGTACATTGGAAATACTTGACACTGTTGATAGCTGTGATTTTTCTGAATTTAATGGTCCAGAAAGTAAGTACCCTAGTTCCGATTTGACTGCGGTGGGTCCGTTTCCGCGTACAACTTTATCTTCAACTATTTCCCAATAAAAATCGGCTCCAATTAATAACGAAATTTCAAAGGTATCCTGTTGCGTAACTGGATGTGCGAGCTTAAGATCTTGTAAATAGTTACTGTTCCTGTCAATGAAACGAATGTGGTTCTGTAATGGCGTAGCTATCATAGGAACGATTAATGCATGTATTGGGATTGTATGTCCAGTTTCAGTTTCAACATTAACTGTGGCTTTATCGAGTCGCCTAGCATTAGTGTTGGTTTCTCCAAATGATGAGAGTTGAATCTTTTCGGATCCTTTTCTCTGCAGGTTTAATTCTCGCGCAAGACTCTCCGTTACAAAAGACCTTTGAGCGCCTTCATCAAACAAAATATTCGTATCTGTGCAATGATGATCTGACCAAACAGGGTCCACGGTAGTTTTCAACAATACATTTGAGTGAAATTGTGCTGACGAGTGTAATATTGTTGAGTCTTCTTGTATCTCGGTATCTGCCACAAGATTAACTACAGTCGGTGTAGATGTCGTACTTTCGTTCGTACAATTGTGATTAGAAATATTCGTGTCAGTAAAACGATTTTCACTTCTCTGGTCGGGGTTTGCGGTGTGTTCAACTTCATTACATAAACTAGTGTGGTGTCGTTAACCACAGTTACGACATGAACTTTTCGATTTGCATTCTTTTATGTGATGTGTACCGCGGCAGTTGAAGCATACATTGTTACGTTTAACAATAGCGATGCGTTCATCTAAATCGCGTACTTTCTGGCAGTTGGCAAGCGAATGAATATCTTTGCAGAAAATGCACGGCTTTCTGTTAAATGCTGATTAACATTTCTAGTACTTGCGTTGTGTTTTCTTTGTGAGTTAGCACCGGCGAAAAGGGTAGAATACGAAATATCACTTTCTGTCTGTGTAACTTGTCCGGCTTCCATGATTTGTATTTCCTTAAGTATACTTTTTCTAAGATCTCGTAATAGCCAATTTGTCGTACCATGCTCCCGCGCGAGATGCTTTCTGATTTCTCCGGGCAGTTTGTTGATTATAATCGGGACTAATAAATTACCGTATGAGTCCTGTGTCTGTCCAAGCGATTCAAGTCCTCTAACTAAACTCTCCATTTTGTCATAAAACATTCTCAGGCGTATGAGCTCATTCCGGGGTGGCGTAATATCAAGCAGTGCTTGTAGGTGTGCTTGTGTTATTTTATGAGTCTGTCCAAATCTCTCTATCAGAACATTTACGGCTTCGGCATAGTTAGCGTTAGTTAGAGAAAATCCGGTAATTGTCTGAGCGGCTTCGTTTTCTAATTGGGCCTTAAACTTTTGAACATCTGTCAATGTTGGGTTGTAATGAACTGCCGATTCGTAAGAATCCCAAAAGCTCGGCCATTCTAATATATTACCATTAAATGTAGGTAAAGTTAATTTTGGCAAACGGTGATTGCTGGATATAGCGGACGGGACAGTATAGCTTGACGTGGAAATTGATGTGGCAATTTGGCTTGTCTCTGTTAAAATTCGAGCGGCATCATTTGACTGTGGCAATGATGGGGCGGCATAACTTGTCTGTGCAATTTCTGGTGAACTAGTAGGGATAAACGGTGGACTGTCTACATTTAAAACTTGATAAGACGAATGTGATGGTTGATTAGAAATAGGTTGTGATGTTTTATCTATGAATATCTTAAAATGTCTCAGTTTAGTAACAAAATTTGTAGTATACTCATCTGTGTCTACGATTTCCGTCTCTATATCCTCTGTTTCCGATGCGTTCTCAATTTGTTCATTCAGTTTGTCGAGTAACTTCTTTTTCTGTTGTAGATTTTCATATGTGGCTAACAGCTCCTCTCTGTCGATTTCTTTTGCGTCGGCAAATTTTCGTAAAAGTCTGGTAACGGCACTACGATTGCCCATTCTTCTTGATTTAAGCTTTGGTAGTTCCATTAGTCACGGCACCATAAATGTGGGGACTATATCTTATAATATAACTCTGATAAAATACACAACAGCTTTGTAGTTTGACGTTTACACTAGTTACTAAGAAAAAGATAAGGTGACGTCGCCGTTGTGACGTCGACCTTGGTTACAATGTTTCTTCCGAAACGTTGCCGGTCCCGCGGTCTTCTCGACACCTGTACCAAGTCAGAAATATGACAGTTGTTATCCATTCGTTTGATGTGTTTGAGTTTTTGATTTCACCATTTGATCCTTTTTGAATTTTCCTCGGAGTTTAGTATTTTTGTGATTTTACTTTTAGTACTGATATTTTTATGTACTTGTCAAGTTGTTTTCTAAAACATTTTCTATAGTCAATATCAACAAAGAAACATATGACCTTCAAACAATAACTGCTGTAAACATTATTTTTTATTTGATTTTGTGACATGGTTCATTTCGTTTATCTGTTTGTATTCCAGATTTTTTTAATCTTAAAATAAAATAACACACTTCAAATATCAAGAACTTCCTGGTTAAATTTGTTAACTATAGAATGGGTTTTGAAATTACAGTTTACATTTTTCAACTACAACTTCTCATGGGAAATTTAAGTAGAACGAATTAAAAACTATAAATCGTCATAACGATGAAGCATTCTACGTCAAGTTACAAAGGATATGACAAATAAAACTGTATATAGATGTTATAAATAGCATATAAAATTTCCTGTATTGTTCACGAAAGGTCTTGATTTTTTAGGTTATGACTACAACTATCGGTTTACAGAAAATGAAAACAACTATCGGTTCATAGAAAATTCTTCATACATTATATTATTTAAAGTTGATATTTTAATATTTCAAAACACTCAATACCTTTACAAGTAAACTTCTAGTCGTCGGAGTATAACTAGTGAAATAGACAGTACTTCTTAACATGCAAATACATATGTTTGTAATTTTATTTTTGTATTTATTTGCTATTATAAAGTATCAGAAACCCTTTACATTTAGAAAAATATACCTCCCTATATGTATAACTTTGTCTCTATTGTAGATATGTACACATTGAATAGTAAAATTGCAGAGATATATTACGATCATCTGTTCATCAACTGTAGAAAAGCAGATATCGATAAGCATACCATAATGACTCAGCCTGGACTATTACATAATAATAGGTCTTGATTTTTTGAGTTTATGACTACAATTATCGGTTCAAAGAAAATAATTCATACACTATTTGATTTAAAGTTGATATTTTGATATTTCAAAATACTCAGTACCTTGATAAGTAAACATCTAGTCTTCGGAGTATAACTAGTCAATTTGAAACTACATAATGACTACAGCCTGGACATAAAAATCTGTCATGTCTTTAAGGCACCATTACAAACCTGATGTGTATATAAAAGTAAGAATGGAAACGGAGAATGGGTCAAAGAGACTACAACCCGACCAAAGAGCAAACAGCCAAAGATCTCAAATGGGTGGCTATTTGTCGTTCCTGGCTTTATATTGATTATTGTACTTTTTCTTGGATGATTCTGCTGTTTCTGATCTATGTTGTCTATTTAATTGACCCAAATTCTTTATTTATATCGTTACGTTTATTTTTGTTATATATTTCAAAAAGATATGGGTCTGGCATTTATTTTATATACCAAATTATCATAAACATGAAAAGTCAGGAGCCTGTAATCTTGTGGTGGTTATTGTTAATGTGTTACCTTTTGTACATATTTGATTTTTTTTGTTTACTATTTTTTACAAAATTTAGGCTGTTCAATTTTTTTATTGAATTGTTTTACATTTGTAATATATTTTGCCTTTTATAATTGACTCTGCTGTATGGGATTTGCTCATTTTTGAAGGCCCTAGTGTGAACTATTGTTGTATTTTAAATTATGTGTCATTTGGTCTCTTGTTGAGTTGTCTCATTGCTAATAATACACAATTTTCTTGATTATATGTAGATTGTGTTTCGTCTTGACAATGAGAGTGCAGTCAAGGGCAAAAGACACTACCAAATGAATACTTAAAACAAAAGTAAGATATTGATAAGCATCTTTTGTATTGCTCTATTAATCAAGTTTACACTACCATGTGACACATATGTCACAACTACAGCAACATTCTCCAAAAGCAAGACAATAAAACTGAATTCAATGTGAAGACCAGCTTCAGTTTATTAGTTTAACTTGTATAAAGTTGTTAATATAAAAATATATATATAAATAACCATCTAGTAAAAAGATAAAAAGGAATGTCATTCAAAATTAGTAAATTATTTTTTTTGAACTATTTTGATTTGCAAAAGATGAATGCCTTGACATTATAAGATTAATGTATTATATTTTCTTATGTAGTCTAAATATGAAAATGGAATTAAATAGGTTTGGGAGTGTTATTTTTTAAAGTAATGATTGTGTTTTGTGATCACTGTTTTAATTCTAAGTTCATATTACAATTTCTTTTGGCATTATGAAGACACTAATAATTAAAAGTCATATGGCATTCCACCAAACATGAAAAAAAATTGTCCTCACAAAAAACTTTGCAAGTTTATAATTTTATACACTTATGGTTCGAAAATATCTATGCAATAACAATTTAATTATACAATAAAAAATTTAAGATGCACATGTCAAATTTTACTAGTTCACATTACAAGTGATCCTGCACTTAATTGATTCTTGCAAATTTTGTGGTTCTGATAAAAGTTTAGGTTTGATTTTTCATCATCATAATTAACCTGACATACAATACAATTATACTAAATTCTTACAATAACAGATTATCATATGACA
This sequence comes from Mytilus edulis, assembly GCF_963676685.1. Taxonomy (NCBI): domain Eukaryota; kingdom Metazoa; phylum Mollusca; class Bivalvia; order Mytilida; family Mytilidae; genus Mytilus; species Mytilus edulis. Next base: position 11,747,856 of record NC_092353.1, read on the forward strand.
GGTACAAAAATAGTTCTACAACATTCATTTTATAAGTAATCGAGAAAAAAAATAATAAATACATAATAAATAGTTTCTGCATAATAATAGACATCAATGTTCCATACAGATGAGTGAAGACAAAGCATCACATGTTAATAAAACAATAATCCTCTATCATCTTATTAATCTTGTAAAATATCTATAACCTTAATACTGATTTGCATAGGCATTACCAGAATAAGATCTAGAAATGTAACTTTTTCCAAACATTTAAAATGCAGATTAGCACTTTGGACTTTGCCATTTGATTAAAAAAACAATCTTTGTTTTTTAATTCTCCCCGGAGTCATTATTTTTGTTATTTTACTCTTTTCTTTGACAATTGAAACTTTTGAAGTGATATACTATTTTGTATCTTTAAAGAAAGAAATATAAAAAAGACATCTTCTAAATGTTCTTCCACAGTAGGAGATTTCCCTATTTGGAGTTTCAAAAGATATATACCCAAGGGTAACCGATATGATATTAAAATACAAGAAAATGCAGTCTTAAAACATACCTGCTATCTTAAAAATGACATTTAAAACATTTTAAAATCTTAATATTGCAGGTAAACAAACACTTTTGGATCACAGAATTGCTTTCAGTCAATAATTGCTTCACCAAAGGAATGCTGCTTTAATCTTCTTCTTGTAATCCTCAACCTTATCAATTAGTTTTGCTGATTCTAATTTGGTATGCTGCATTCTGGCCCTGTTCTGTACAATAATGTCAGATATTTTATTGACTTCATCTTTAGGCCTGGGTATACCATTGGACAACTCTACCTCTTCCCATGAAGATTCACAAAGGGTAGACAACTCTGCATCTTGATCCTTCAGTTTCGAAATCATCGCAGGACATTCTTTCAGAATAGCTTTACATACAACTGCAAACTGAAACAGATAGATAAATGATATATAAGACATGGCTATTATCTACAGAATAACTTACCAATTGTTTTTAATATCAAAATATGTAGCCTTCAATGGGTAAATTAACTGGATAATTTTTTTTAAATATTTCAGGTAACATTACCAAAAGTACTCTGTTTGCTCTTGGACTAATACTTTGTGTATTGGCCCAAGTTAGTCCCAGGTTTGCTACATTATATCAAACAAGCATATTTAAGTTCTGACTCATGAATATTAACTAATGATTGTTTACATAAATAGAAAAAATATAGATTTTCATCTTTTGCAAACTGTCACAGTATTGAAGAGAAAAGAGACATTGCAGAGTCCATAAAATTTCAAAATAAAACTATTCAATTATTAGAAACATACGGATAGTGACATTGATAAACAATCAACACAGAGCATATATCAAATTAAGTGAATTCATAGAGCCATACATTTTTTTATATATTTTTAAAGTATTCCTATTTGTTAATTAAACCTTCCCTAAAAAAATGTGCCTTGGCTGAAGTTTTAATATAAAGGTCACTGTATACTGGAAAATATCAGTGAGTTAGTGTACGGAACACAATAATTCAATTATGAAGATTTGGATAAAATAAAGTATTTTTTTTTACAAGAAAGTTCAGGTACACTTGTTTTATAGTAAACCTTATCCATTCAAGTATATAAAATATACTCAACTTTTTTTGTTTTAAATTTGAAGTTTCATATGACTATAAAACCAAAATATTGAAGTTTCATATGACTTTAAAGCCAGAATATTAAAGTTTCATGTGACTTTAAAGCCATAATGTTGAAGTTTCATATGAATTTAAAGCCATGATATTGAAGTTTCATATGACTTTAAAGCCAGAATACTGAAGTTTCATATGACGTTAAAACCAGAATATTGAAGTTTCATATGACTTTAAAACCAGAATATTGAAGTTTCATATGACTTTAAAGCCATGATATTGAAGTTTCATATGACTTTAAAGCCAGAATATTATTGAAGTTTTATATGACTTTAAAGCCAGAATATTGAAGTTTCATATGACGTTAAAGCCAGAATATTGAAGTTTCATATGACTTTAAAGCCAGAATATTGAAGTTTCATATGACTTTAAAGCCAGAATATTGAAGTTTCATATGACTTTAAAGCCTGAATATTGAAGTTTCATATGACTTTAAAGCCATAATGCTTTGATGGATTTGACAGGTAAATGTTATTTAAATTTAGTTTTCACAAGTCAATAAATGATAAAATTAAAATCACTTGGTACTTTATTACAGTAAGCTTGCGTGTGAACATATCCTATGGAACCATTTTTTTTTTATCATATAATCTGATATGTATCTGATTTGTTATTATTGTTTTAAGAAGTACTATGCCTCTAGGATTTTACTTTCATGTATTAGTAATTACCTCATTCTGATAAATTTTCAATAGTATTCTGATGTATCTCTCTGGTTTAAAGTCTGGATCCTTGGAAGTAACATCCAACTTACAAAAATCATCATCTTTTTTAACCTAAAATATCATTTGCAAAAAACTTGTTATTAAAAAGTAAATTGAGAAAGTGTATATATTGCAAAATCACATAGTGTGTCATTAATAAATAAAAACAATCATGCAATCCCAGAGTTTTATATACGTTTCTATAAAAAAAAAAAATTAAAGACAAGCTACAAGTAGGGAAACTTTCTCATATATTTAACAATTAAACAGGGGGAATTTGTGTCTGTCTGTTTTTAATATTATGTACGAGATTCAGGATTAGGAAAACTTAATGTAAGAATGAGAAGAAAAAAAGAAATGGAGGAAGAGAAGGACAGAAAGTCAAGGATAACACTTGATACTCCCTACTTCTTGCATATACAGTTAGGTTTACTTAAAGTCTTTGCTTATTTCTGTGTATAATTCTGAAATTAGCCTAATTATCAAAACATCCATTGAACAGAATTTTTGCCTGTGAGAGAGCTGTCTATTCTTTTGGTCTCTGTTTGTCATATTGGCAATCATACCACTTTTTCTTTTTAATATTTTTTTATGTTTTTCATTTTGCTATTGTAATATTTTTAAAATAAGTATTGCAAAAAATATTTAAATATGATTTACCTTTAATTTGGCCTGCTCCCCAATGTTCCTCCTTAGTGCTATCATACAATCCTCCAAACTGGCAGCATCATCTTCTCCTAGTATTCCAGCATTGGTACAAGATTCTCTTAATTTCCCCAAACATTTGTTGTGGTAATCAGTTAGCATTTTCACTTTCTTCACTGAGATTTCAGCTACTTTGAATATGCTATCAAACTGAAACATAAAATATGCATCATTAACTCTTACTGTAAAATACTAGTGTCCTGTCAGTTGATTTCCTATTGCTCAATCAGTAAAAATAACAGTACAAAAATCAGTAAGCAGTGTTTCATTTTTATGTAATATAAATTACAGATTAATTTCTACTGCATTGAATTTACCAATTATTAACCAAAAGGCTTGGCAGGTGTGATATGTAGTGAAGATGCATTTAAAGGGTTATTTGAATTAAAAAATCAAGTACAAAGATTAGTGACAAGACAACTTTAGAATATTAAAGTTATAATGAACAAACTCTTGGAAAAGTATTTTTGCCAATAGCATAGATCTTAAGATGACTTTAAAGTATCCTCTCCCCCAAAAAAATAACCACTAGCTGCAACACTGTGTGAGCTGCAACACTGTGTGAGTTCAAAACTCATGAATATATGAAAGCCTGAAAAAGTGAACATTATTACTTTTGGTAAACTTTTCATGAGTTTTCTTTGAACCATGAATCTATCAAGTTATTAAGTGTGTTAATTATTCACTATAACGTGACGATACCCAAATTGCACCTATTTTGACAGTTTTTTCACCTACGTTGTTTTATGATAAAAAAAAAATGTCCATACTGGGTTTATTTTGTAGCCCTATCCTTCTTTATTGTATAGGTACACCATTTTGATTTTTAATCCATATTGAGTCATAAAAAAATGGGTTTGAATCAACCTCCAAACTATCCATGATTCTGTAATGAGGAGTACCCAAATTGCATCCATGCTTAAATTCACATCGTCAAAAGTCTAATAACAGAGCTTTTGTTAATATTCTTCAAATATTTTGAACAATTGGATATTAGTCCATGCTTACTCTTCATATTTTACGAAATGGATACTTATAATATATTGTATTTGCTAATTTTAAAAAGATGACGTTTTGATGACGTCGCATGGTGACGTTTTCGTACATTTTGCTTTTTCAGTAAACAGTCCATCTGTTGATAAAGACTGTGAACGTTTTGTGTATATCTAAATATGTTTACCTATGTTGAAAGACGTGCATAGTATCAAATCATAAAAATACAAATTGTTTAGTCTCTAGGAAGATTTCCGTTGCAATTTTTTCTAAATAGGTGCAATTTGGGTACTCGGTGCAATTTGGGTACCCTTACGTTATATATTGTGATAAGTTCCTTACCATTTATTATGTTAATGGGATACTATTTTTGGTGAATTTTATGGTAGTTTTGCCATAGATTTATGTGATCAGTAAAACATTATTTCTAAAGGTATGTATGAAGAATTTTGCTTTCACCCTGAAATCAATATAAATCAAAGTATTTGTAAGCACTGAATGGCAAAGATTGCTTAAATTTATCACTTGGAAGTAAATTAAATATTGCATTGGTTGTAGTTGATTTAACAGCAATTCTAGACAAAGGAAGATAACTCCAATTTTTTTTAAAGATGACTTTAACAAAGACATCATTTATGTTTTTAGAACAGATATTAGATTTCTGCACCTTGAAAAAGTTATGTAATTTTCTTGACAAGTATAACATCATTTCGTGCCTTGAATATCTGAGCATATATTGCATTGTTAAATTTCTGTAAATGTTCATGGATAGGATATATAGAATGTTATGATCAATGCACTATATTTTGTGTATCAAAAAGATAGTGATAAGCCTTGGAAGATTTAGATATCAAGTCAGTCCCATAAGGTTTTGATTGCATTACATGCAATCTTTATCTAAAAAATGTGTCTCTAGAAAATGGATGACCCACACATCTGCACATACTATCATTTTGTATGTAAAGTTGACCATCAAATTGGGGTCAAAAGTCTACTTTGGCACTAAAATTAGAAAGACCATATCACAGGGAACATGTGTAATAAGTTTCAAGTTGATTGGACTTCAACTGCATCAAAAACCACCTTAACCAAAAACTTTAACCTGAAGTGGGACAGATGGACTAACAGACAAACCAATGCACAGACCGAAATACATAATGCCTCTAAGTGCATGTCGCATAATAAAAATTAAACTTATCACAGCACAGTACTTACAATTTCTATTTCTGTCATGTCAAGTCCATCATACTCCTCAATCTTATTTTTAGCCTTGACCTTCTTTGTTTCTTTAGGTTTCCATTTGTTAAGGCCATACTTAGTCTGTAATACACGTCTAAGTAAGAACTGAATTCCTTCTGCTACAGTCCCATCAGAATCCTGTGCTGAGGCAGTAACACTAAAAAATAGACTAAACAGTCAGTTTGTAGTCTACCTAAAACAATAGGTAACATTATTAAATCAGCTTTACTTTTCTTAAAGGTTGAAAGAGGTTCTGTAGTTGGATACATCTTTGTTCTTTTTTTTTCTATGATGTATAGTTTTCATTGGTTTATATACCACATCTCTTTACTTTCATTGGTTTATATACCACATCTCTTTACTTTCATTGGTTTATATACCACATCTCTTTACTTTCATTGGTTTATATACCACATCTCTTTACTTTCATTGGTTTATATACCACATCTCTTTACTTTGATATATATGTTGTCAATTCATTTTATTGTTTTTTTCTGTTAATATTACTTTCAATTCTCCCATGAAAAAATACTATACCTTCCATAAAAATTAGCCTTTTGTTTAATTTTGTCCATAAGTCTAACACATTCTGGCTTGTCTTCCTCTGTTATATTCCAGATTGTTTTGGCTCCTGACTCATCTTTTTCTGAAAAACAAGTTTTGTATGAAACAGGATGGGTCTCGGAACTTCATTAAGATTTCAATACAACAATTATTTAATGATATTTTCCATGCTGCTTAACTTCTACTTGGTAAATTCTTTTAAAAAAACCTATGTACACCAAAAAAAAATGAAACTATATCAGGTACATTTGTATATGCCATCCAACACATCACACAATGTTGTTCTCTTGTTCCCACTACTAACAAAAACTTTTGAGTGCATCTTAATATTACACGTGATACAAATAGAATAAATTACCACTAGCTTTCATTTGTCTTAGTTTCTCCTTATATCCATCTTCCTCCACCTGAAAGAAAGAAGAAGAAAACTATAAATCAATATCAATTATTGTATTAGTTTTGTATAATTTCGTGACTTTTTAAGAATGTTTTTTTAACTTTATCATGTTTATAAATCTTCTTATTGACTGCTATTGACCTTAAGAAGTGTTAAAAGGGAAAAGTACAAAAAACTACTTCAACTATTTTTTTCCATCCAAAGTAAAAAATCTGGTTACTTAGTTTGTGTTTTTTTTAAGTTGTTCTTTGTCATATCAGTTAACCAAACTAAAGCATTAATCTTTTAAAAGTTATTTTGTATTCATCAGTGGATTATAACACATTATTATTGATTCCTTACTACCAGTATTTCTATCATGTTTAATATAATTTGTGACTTATTTCAATTAAGAAATAATTCTTTCATGCCATGCTCAATGCTCATTTTAACATGGGTAGGCATTATTATTGTCAATAAATAAAATCTGATCATAAAATGTAAACAAATATGCCTGTTGAAATGTTAAAATGAGCATAGATCATGATAAAATTATTTCAATTCTAATAGGAAAATTTAGAACTTCAAAAGGCAGACACTTTTTATTTAAAGAAGCCAAAATGATATAAAATATCAAACTTTTAATGAGAAAATAAGAACGAAAGCATGTTTGTAAAATTAAGAAATAATTCCTTCATGTCATGCTCTATGCTCATTTTAACATGGGTAGGCATTATATTTGTCGATATTTTACACTGAGCGTTTGTCGATATTTTACACTGAGCGTTAGCTCAGTGTAAAATATCGACAATTATAATGCCTACCCATGTTAAAATGAGCATAGAGCATGACATAAAGAAATTATTTCGATTCTAATAGGACAAATACAGTATTTTTATAGGTCGAAGCGTACGAAAATACCGTAAAAATGTTTAGCTCTTCCCGTTTCCTCCCGAGGAGTCTGTACATTACATTTCATATTTGATAAGTTTAAAAAATACGAGCAGGGTAAATATATGTTGTTTGATATAACATATATTATAAAAGTTTATGTAAGCTACTTGAAAGTATATATTTTATAGGATAACGATGGAAATAACTTTAATATAAACAGTAAATTTGTGCGCATGTGTCAAAACATATTTTGTGCTCATTAGAACACGGCTTTGTTTACAAAGCGTAATAAGAACGTCATATTAGAATTACCTTTAGAACAAATGTTGCAATTAGAAAATGGCTTTGTTTCCAAAAGGAAAAGAAGAACGTCATATTAGAATTCAGAATAATTACCAGATCAAATTTGTTGCCAAGCAACAGAACAGGAAATGTTTCTGGATCAACAGGTTTTTTCTCCATAGTTGTGGTTTCAATTTTGCCTCCTTCTGAGCTTTCAACAACAGGGGATGTTTCAAAGGTATTGTTGACAACAATCCTCTTCCATACAGGGGCCATCTCAATACTTTCAGAATCATTGATATCAACAATCACTAAAAAATAAAATTACTACCCATGATATATGACATTTAAAAAGGAAAATAAGTGTAATTGTGATACTTGTAGTCTAACCTACAAAAACAAATTTCAACTGATAGTCAACTGCTCCCAATATTGACAAGTCTATTAACTTCTGTGACAAAGCTCAGGTAACAACTTTTTTTGCAACTACACCAAGTAAAATGTCGAATGGAATTTTAACTTAATTAGTATCAATGTTTTTAAGAGGTTATAATTTAACAAAATGCATTAGATGACTCTCTGGTATATTATATAAGAGAAGATATTTGTTATAAACCATTCATGGTGCTCAAAATTTTAGTAAGATATAAACAATGCCATTGTAAAAATATTGAGTCTTTTTTGTCAGTTTTTGTTACCTAGATGTGTTTTCTTTAGCAATTGATAAAACTTGGACAATGGGAGATAACTTTGATTATATATTTTTTTCAAACTATATTAAATTTTATATTTCTAAAAGTTTCTTTTGTTCCTTAAAAATTCAAGCAATTTACTAAGATATGGTTAAAGTAACAATCAAATTCTCAGGTGAAAGGATCCAAACAATGCTCATCTCATCAGATAACTTACAGTGTTCAGAATTTCTTACAAGAGTTTCCTTTCCTTCTGTTAACATTAAAGTACAGTTACATTCTACATTAACTATTATTCTTCCACTCACACTGTCTGTTATTACACATCACATTATTACATACCCACAGCAGCATCTAGATTTTTGAAGTATGTACTATACAGGTCTATATCCTCCTGTCCTGGAATATCCCATACTGTTAATGCTACCACTGCATGACCTGGGATATTTATCTTACGAACGGAACTCTCTGAAAAATTTACCTGAATTAAGTTCATTTTATAATACAGAACTAAGGTGTCGCCCTGCTTCTGTGTGCAAGTTTAATATGTGAGTATTTGCATGAACCACACTAGAATAAAGAAACATTCAAATCTATTATGTAAAATGTCAAATGTTGGCAAACGTATTTTTGCAGGATAATCAAACCTAAATCAATCAGTTTATATGTTACAGGGGAGACAAATGATAAGAAATGCAAGTTTTAGGAGATATCATATGTTGTTTCAATTTACAAGGATTAAACATTAAAAAACTAATTTGTCAGACTTTTGAGATTTTATAAATAGAAATTCTTGAATTAAAACATATGTCAGTATATATCCAGAGAGACAGCAACTAATTTGAACTAATAAACACAAAGAAACCAATATCTTAAGGTGTATTACATGTTAATTCCACTTGTATTTTTGTCCATCTGATGAGTTAAGCCTTTTCAACTGATTTTTATAGTTTGTTCTTATGTTGTACTGTTATACCACTGTCCCAGGTTAGGGGGGGGGGGGGATCCCGCTAACATGTTTAACCCTGCCACATTATTTATGTATGTGCCTGTCCCAAGTCAGGAGCCTGTAATTCAGTGGTTGACGTTTGTTTGTGTGTTACACATTTGTTTTTCGTTCATTTTTTTACATAAATAAGGCCGTTAGTTTTCTCGTTTGAATTGTTTTACATTGTCTTATCGGGGCCTTTTATAGCAGACTATGCGATATGGGCTTTGCTCATTGTTGAAGGCTGTACGGTAACCTATAGTTGTTAATGTCTGTGTCATTTTGGTCTTTTGTGGATAGTTGTCTCATTGGCAATCATACCACATCTTCTTTTTTATAAGTAAACCAACTACACTTTGTGACTGTACTAATACAGGCTACATTTTGTATCTAGAACATTTTCCATGGTGTTTGTAAATTTGTATAGGCATGATAGGAGGAGACAGTTGATGCTGTAGTCTAGATCTATGGTCTAGTATTTTTGGTGAATTCTGCTATCCTCTTTATGCATTATGAAATGATTTTGTAATTTTTGTTTTGCTGTCTCATTGAAATGACCCCTTATCAATAAATCGTCAAGTATTTATAACCATTTAAATTGATCTACATTTGGTCAATATATTTACTGATGACAGAAACAAAACAGATTGAAGTTTCTTTTCATTGGTAACCATGATAACAGTGATTTTGTTTGTGTATAACACTTCACATGCATGAGTGCCTCACACATCAAGCACAATGTCATTTTTTATATTAAACAAGAATGTGTCCAAAGTACACTGATGCCCCACTGGCATTTTCATTTTCCATGTCAAATGACCGTGAAATTGGGTAAAAAATCTAATTTGGCATTAAAAGTAGGAAGATCATACAATAGGGAACATGCATATGTGTACTAAGTTTCAAGTTGATTGGACTTTAACTTCATCAAAAACTACCTTGACCAAAAACTTTAACCTGAAACTCTCTTTCATTTTCTATGTTCAATGGACTGTGGAATTGGGGTCAAAAGTCTAATTTGGCGTTAAAATTAAAAAGATCATATCATAAGGAACAAGTTGATTGGACTTTAGCTTCATCAAAAACTACCTTGACAAAAAATTTAACCTGAAGCCGGACGAACGGACTGACGAATGAACGAACAGACGGACTCACAGCTGACCAGAAAACATAATGCCCCTCTAATTAAAGACTAATATTGTATGTGAGGCATAATAAAAAAAATATAAAACATACCAATAACAGGTTTCTTTGTAGGTATGTACATTGGACTAAACTGATTCTTCATGTACCTTGAAACGACACAGGACTTCCCCACCTGTCTATCTCCTAAAAAGACAATGTTCTGTAATTAGTTTTGGTGCTACATGTACCTTTAACAGGCTATTATTTGAACTTGGAATTATTTTTAATTATGGAATTTGCATAATTTCTTGTGTTTACAATTTTTAATAAATTCCATGTTTATTTAGTATTGTAATCTTTTGAGCGGTTAATAACACTTTTCATACAATGTATTTTGGTTAGATAGTGTTGTGCGCGGCACAGTACATTCTATTGAAAATATACTATTTTCTTTGTAATAGAAAGTGTTGTGCGCAGCACAGAACATTTCAGTAGAATAAACATGAAATTTATTAAAAAATTCAATAACAAGAAATCAAACAAATTCCATAATTAAAAATAATTCCAAGTTCAAATAATAGCCTGTTCTTTGTATATATATTGACTTAATACCAAATGCCTTGTTCTTATGTTCATGATACTTTAAAAATTTACTAGAATTGCAATTAATTTAAAAATGAAAGAATGTATTTGTATCTTTAGAGCAATCAGAAACAAAAATAGATAAGTACATTTACAGTCATGTATTTGTCTCTGCAGCAAAGACCCACAATAAAACAATTTGACATTCTTTATAGTTTTTCCTGAAATGTTAAAATCTGAGGACTTTAAAAGTTAACTGTCCAATAGCGATGAACAAAATGAATAGCAATAATATTAATCAAATGTATCATGACTACCCATGCTAAGTACATGTATTACATGAAAGACTCAAGTCATGTACAATGTAAATGTCTAAAGAAAGTTTGTAACACTATATATGATTTTAATGTGACTAAAAAGTGATCTGATCTTAAAATCTTGACTGACCATCTGACTTACCTACTACAGCAATTTTCAACTTCGGAACAGCACCAATTCCTCCTGAAGAAAAAAAAATACATTTGATAATTAAAGATAAAATTACAGAAGCATGTTGTCGTAATACCTTTGTTAAAATTTTATGATCAAGTTTATATAAATATTAGGGATGGCAATGAGTACTCAAGTACTATGGTACTCGCTCGGAAGGCTGAGTACTCGAGTACAGTTTTAGTACACTTGAAGACAGGTACTTGTTTGCCTGTTATACATCTTGAGATATTTCTCTTCACATTTCAATGACTCACTTAAGTTTTGTTGAAATAAGCCTCTCATAATAATAAATAAATAAAATTAAAAACATGAATATTTTTATCCTGAAGCTACTATTTGTTATATTATGATAGTAGTACCAGCAATATCCTTTCCTTCCGTTGGAATGTTTTCATGTGCACTACTTGTAACAAAAAATAGAAAGTACAACAGTCGTTCGTCTGAAATTGTTGACCAGATCATATTTCTTAACAAGAACAAAGTCAAGGTAACCTGTGAACCCTACGCAACTGATTAGAGACATTTTTAACAGTGCTTGTACACGGATCAACACTTTCATTACATGTACAAATGTATGATAAGTTATTTGTAGAAAGGCAGTTGGTAATTCATTGTTTAATTGACACAAAAAATAGAGGAACAAGCTATGTTTGTAGTATGTTTGTCTTTTGTTAATATGTTTATGAAAGGTAATAACAAAAACATTGCATCCCATCATAAATCTAAACTTTTCAATAGACGTTTAAGATTCATCCGATTACTCTTGAGTACTCGAGTATCATGACCGATTATCCGAGTGGTAAATTTCAAATCTTTTGCCATCCCTTATAAATATCAAACATGTTAAAAGATAATTAAGTATTATAATATGTTGCCAAAGTGCAACTTAATTAATTTAAAATCTTAATTCTGACACTAAAATTTTTGATAAAATATAGGCAGTGAATACCATTACAATTTACCAGTACATATACATGTACCGTAAATTGGGAAATTTAGGCGTCGGGATATTTTGGTGCTTCTCACTCAAAAGGCAGGTGTTTTATTTTGTGTGTGTAATTTTGTTGCTTCGCCCAATTGATGTGTTGAATTTTATAACAATAGAAGTGTGTGAGATCATTTGTATTTGCCCTTATTTACCTGTTTAAAATGTATGTATCATGATGTATATTGACAATAACGGTGTCTAATTAATCAGCAATTGCCGGGCATATTTATGTCATATGTGAATAAAAATTCATATTGTGTTTTCTTAACAATTTTAGAAAATTGACAATTAAATAAAATGTATATATAGTCATGATAGTGTTGTTTGTTAAATTATACCCCAGTGTTCTAGCTACAAAGTTTGAACAGGGTGGAGCACCCGCCCTTTTTTATTGACACCCGTGCCTTTTTTCTGCCGTTTCTTGGGAGCCCTGCCGTTTTTACTGCGAAAATCTTGGCATTTTTCTGCCTTTCAAATTCGTAATTCCATGACCAGGAAGTTCAGCTAGCTGTGTAAACTGTCAAATTAAGTGACCCATTAATTGCATGGCTTCACCTGACAGCTTTGGTGTCAAACACATTGTTAATTAACACTTAATTGTCATAAATAATTCATATACATATAAAAAATGTTTGACAACAAATCGTGTTGCTTCCCCATAGATTTCACTTGCTGACTAGTGGTTGGATTTAGTATAAATTTCATTTTATTATCAGAAAAATCTTTGTATTGAGTTTTTAAATCATTAAAAAAGACATGTCTTAAATCATCATTTATTTTACATGGAAAGAAATGGGATTCATCATCCAGAACTTTGCACTTAATGTTACAAAAACTTTGAGGGCCCGGAATATTTTTTATATCTTCCAGTTTCAATAGCGAATGAATGATCACTTATTCTAAATTTGCGTATAAGTTTTCTTGTATCAAGATTAGGGTACATGTATGTCAAATAAAATTTTTGTTTTTATTGAGTTTTTATTTTCTTAAACAAAAGAGGTTTGCAATTTTGGTCGAGAGATGATATTTTATTGTGATATATTTCTAATTATGTTGAAAGATTTTGGCGTTTTAATGTAATCTTTGCTGAAATTCATTTTTATAGCATATTTTACTGAAATTCTTACAGTCTCCATTTTTGGTTTTAGTTACATCTTTGGGTTTGCTAAAATTATTATCCGACCTAATATGATAATATATATAAACATTAGACAGAACTCCCTTGATTGATTATTTTGACTTCAGCTGATAAAGAGGGTATACATTGTATGCATAATGACCTGAATATTGGGAGGTCAATCAGTAAATGTAGTGCTAACAGTTGCTTTATTTTAACTGAAACTTGCTTTTACCATATTGCCTGAGTTATATGCTAATTAATTATGTGGTTAAAAAATTGCCCTTTTTTCAAAGGCTTTTTTTGCGTAAAATTGCCCTTTTTCTGATTAGCACCCTGCCCTTTTCAAATCCTGGCTAGAACACTGTACCCAATTTATTTGCAAAGTTGGCTATGTATAGAATGATAGGAAATATACCGAAGACATGATAACATAAGATATTTCCCCCAACAATTAACATTACAATATCTTCATACTGGTACTTGATTTTGGCGTTTCAATATTTAGTGTCTGCTTTATTTTCGTGTGTTTAATTTTGGCACTTTCATTGCAGGCACCAAATAAACCAAAATTAAACTACAACCAAAATAACCCAATTTACAATATCTGTTTGTTTGCACACACTCTGCCATTTGCCTGCATCTGGTGTCATTTTTTCATACTACTCATTATTTTTTTCCTTAACTGTACAATCAAACTTTCTACTGTAAAAATTCATGTGTCAGATAACATAAAGAGATTAACACATAATTGACACTTATGGTCTGTTGAGAGAGTATGGATATGTTTAAATTACTTTGTATATATATATCCAAGTTTAATTTGGTGCCCTCTTTGCAGTCTGCAATGAAATCAATTTGGCCTTCGTACATGTAGGTTATGCATACCCACACCTGATTTTTACAGTAAGCTGTCATATGATTGGGAATGAAACGTGAAAGATACACGAAAATTATCAGTTATTTCCTGATTTTTTTTTTAATTCAGTGAAGAGATATGGCAATTAATAAATAATAATTTGTATGTAAAGTTTTAGTTAGAAAAATAGAAATTCAATGTAAATGCACATTAAAAGAAAAAAATTATACTGAATTTGAGTGAAATTTATTCTTATAAAGTTCGAAATAGATACTAAAATTTTAAAATATATCTAATACGACTAAAAATAAAGTTTGAGTGTACAATGGTGTAAGCACAATTTAAAGTAATAAGATAACATACCATATGTCTAAAACTTGATGCATTTGATATTTATATATTCATGATTATTTGTTTTAAGAACTGTTCTTATTTTGTATTGATTTTCTCACTTGTTTGTCATGTTTGTAATGTTGTTAATTTTTAATTTGATTATCATGTAATAAATATTGTGTATAAATTATTATATCATAACTATATACATTTGTAATATTTAAAGAAAAAAATATTCAAAAACTTACCAGGGTGGTCTCTTCTATGTCTATGAATGCATATTACATTTTATATTACTATTAGGGACGTAGTAAAAAAAAAATTGGCATTGAACTTTTTTTCAATGTCGAAATTTAGACATTTTAAATCATTACTCTGCTGTGAGTAATCAATTGTTTTCACAAATTGCAATTATTTCAAATCCTGAGGTCCTGAATGAAAAGAAATTTAAATCCCCTAAACATCCTGAAATTCGAAAAAATAAATTCCCAGATCCTGAAAGAATCAATCCTGAAATGCTGAGCTTAAAAACACTCGATCCCAGTGTCCCGATAAAGGTCTGACCCCTCTACTTTACAATAGGCAATGTTAAGTCAGAATGTCTATCCCAAACACTGAATGTAAAAAAAATA
Organism: Mytilus edulis; assembly: GCF_963676685.1. Classification (NCBI taxonomy): domain Eukaryota; kingdom Metazoa; phylum Mollusca; class Bivalvia; order Mytilida; family Mytilidae; genus Mytilus; species Mytilus edulis. Next base: position 11,763,096 of record NC_092353.1, read on the forward strand.
TATGGTAAAATAAAAAAAAATCCCTACAGTACATACATTTTGTACCTACCCCCTATTCTTTTCAAAAGGAAACACACATATTATTAATTTGGTCCAAATTAGGTACAGAGAGAAAGTTAATTCGAAGTAAAGAAGCCCATATGTAAGTAAATCATTTGTACCTGAAGACCCTGATGTCTGGTCTGAACTACAACTGGCACCCATCACGGTATTAGAAATGAATAAAACTATAATTTAAATATAGTGTGATATAGTAGGACCATTTTCGCCGCCATATTGTTTACAAGTTGTCAGTGTGCTAACGTACAAGTCGACACCGGAATGGTCTTTTCCGGAATTTTTGAAATTACCAATAAAAAAACCTAACATCTTAATAAAAACAATTTCAAAAATTGAACAAAGAAAGACAGTCCTAAAAAAAACAAACAAATCAATAATTAAACTGATGAGAAAGAGCTGATGAAAAATACAATGTATCAGGTCACGGTACAGTAACATGAGTAATGAATTCGTTCTTATGTTGTACTGTATGTATACCACTGTCCCAGGTTAGCTGGGGGAGGGTTGGGATCCCGCTAACATGTTTAACCCCGCCACATTATTTATGTATGTGCCTGTCCCAATTAAGTCAGGAGCCTGTAATTTAGTGGTTGTCGTTTGTTTATGTGTTACATATTTGTTTTTCGTTCATTTTTTTTTTTACATAAATAAGGCCGTTAGTTTTCTCGTTTGCGGGCCTTTTATAGCTGACTATGCGGTATGGGCTTGCTCATTGTTAAAGGCCGTACGGTGACCTATAGTTGTTAATGTCTGTGTCATTTTGGTCTTTTATTGATAGTTGTCTCATTGGCAATCATACCACATCTTCTTTTTTATATTGACTTGTTATATCATCCTTTGCAGTCGGCGAGCAATAAGTTTTTTTTTTATATAAATACACAAAAAGCAATATAAAAATATAAAAGTCAACAAAACAAAACAAAACAAAACAAAACAAAACAAAACAAAACAAAACAAAACAAAACAAAACAAAACAAAACAAAACAAAACAAAATCTTTTTAGCATACGCTCAAGTTTGATATATAAGTCATCAAGTTTACTACAGGCGAACTTTTATTTTACACTCTTTCCGACTATGAAAAAAAAAAATTCAACACAATACGCCGATCGGCTACCGACCAATTCTCAATATTATAATATAAATATATCAAATTTTAAAAAGATTAATTTAATTAAAGTTTGTATTTTTCTTTACGTGTTTAAATGCTTGTATATATTTGTCGGTCCATATACAGGGTCATTGGGTAAAAAAAGTATTGAATCTTCTTTTATAACTAAAATCAATAATTTACCGCGGGAACATTTTTTTGTATAGATCTAGGCCACGTATATATATAATATATATAATGCAGTCATGGGCATTCCCGTTTTTCTTCGTTATTTTTTTTTTCTTTCTTTCAAATAATTGTTTCAATTTATAAAAAGGACCAGTTGAATATCTCGAGAAAATAATAGAAATAGGATACGGATAAAAAAAAAGTAATATAATATCACAATTTGTTGACTTTTATATCAGTTGACACTATAGACATACTGCTCGGGTGAAGGTTTTTATTTTAGAATAAACACATGATGGAAACAAATATTACCCTAGACGAAGGCAGGAGAAAGATTTTGACCGAATATCCCAAAGAACAAATTTAAACTCATATTCCCTTAATACTTAATAAAAAAAAAACCGATATTCTCCAAGAGTCGATACAACCCGACGGATTTTATTTTCAATAAAAAAAAACAAGAATATGTCCCAAGTACGAGCACTAGCATCTTCTAGGTTCAATGGCTTTAGAATTAGAAAGATCATAATTATCATAGGCAACATGTCTACTAAGTTTCAAGTTGATTGGACTTCAACTTCACCAAAAACTACCGCGACCAAAACCTTTAACCAAATACTTAAACCTGAACTTCGCACTATCATTTTCCATGTTCAGTGGACCGTGAAAATGGGATAAAATCTCTTATTTGGCATTAAAATTAAAAAGATCATATCATAAGGAACAATGTTTACTAAGTTTCAAGTTGATTGGACTTCAATTTCATCAAAAAACTACCTCGACCAAAAACTTTAACCTGAAGCGGGACGAACGGACGAACGAACGGACGGACGGACGCACACCAGAAACATAATGCACATAAAGGACGAACGGACGGACGCACATACCAGACAACATAATGCCCAAAAATGAGGCATAAAAACAGGACCACAAGCAAATTCCTATTTGATTATCAACAAGATTTTACAAGTTTGTAAGTTGCATCAAAAAGTATGTTCTTGTATATGTTCAGCATCTTTGAAATTTTAAAGACTCTTAATTGTAGTACTAGTACTATCAGTTACCATATAAATTGAATATAACCTCACCTCACCTCACCTCACCTCTCACCTATCATGCCAGTCCGCATTTAAGGCCCTGGTTTTTTTTTTTTTATATAAATTTAATATATATATTCATTAGCATCGAATTGGTTAACCGATACAGCTTTAAGTCTTGCTAAACTCGTATTTTTGTTTTTCACAAATCGAACAGTATTTATGATTATGAATAAAAGTCGGCAACTTCAAATCTTACGCCTATAACATGTGTTTGTATTTTTCAATTTGGACTTCCTCGGAGCCTTCATCGGCTGCCTTGTGGAAGCGCACTGGACTCGACTGCATGTTGCAATTCATATCATGGGTTCAAACCGGTCAGTTCAAACCAAAGAGTAGTAAATTGGTATGTGATGCCTTTCTGCTAAGCATGCGGCGTTAAGAAGTAAGAGCAATAACTTGTCACTGTGTAATAACTGTGAATAATGTGACTGTGTATAGGGTGACAGGTCTTTCTCGGGTAGACTGTAAACTTAAAAAGCAGCCTTAGCGTTTCGGTGTAGCACAAAGCAATGTTCATAATCATAAACCATATTAGTATGTCTCGTCCTGAGTATGCAATTATTTTGAAAATGAACGTTAAATAGCCATAGATCATTATCTATTATTGTCAGTGCAATGCAATTTGAAATGAAAGAAGATTAAGTGCAAAAATTGTTCTTTCAAAGTAATTTAAAATAGTAAGATTAAAACGGGAAAGATAAAAAAATCTAGAAATGGTTGAATATTTTTTAATTGAGATCTTCTTTATAATATTTTCCTTTGACAAATATATCATTTTAATGTTCTTCACGACTGCCAATGCTTCAACTAATTTGTTTAAGTTATCCCTTCGAAGATCTAACACTCAATATGAAAAGGCTGTCTGGATTAAATTTATGACACTTGCTGTCTCTAATTTAAAATAAAGTAAATAATGTATATAAATATAATATCGCAAATATATCATTTGTATATATGTTATCATTTGATTTTAATTAGTTGTTTTCAAAATAGTAGCCTTGAATTCACTATAAAAATCGAAAACAAAACTTTAAAAACATCACGAAGTAAAATACTGGGTCACAATCCGAATATATATATGTTTTTTTAATTTGTCTATAGAATATAAAAATAAAAAGTTAATATGATTGCCAATGAGACAACTCTGCAGCAGAGACCGAATGCACCGAAATGACAAATGTAAAACAACAAAAATACAAAAGAGAAACCTGATGTTTGTACAAAATAATAAACGAGTACGATCGATATACAGCTAAAAAAACACTACCATTGAATTGCAGGCTGATGACTTGGGACATGCACATCATCATCAATAACAGACTGAAGTGCGGGCCAGTGATGTAACATCAAAACATAAGAACAAACATATTAATCAGTTGAAAAGGCTTAACTCATCAGATCGATACAGAGCTCAAAGTCAACCAAATATATTAAGACACAACACACAGGTCTGAAAGTACTCGCAGTTACTGAAAGCTAGTTCAAAAATAAATATGTATCTGAGAATAATTACATTATAGATGTATATTTTATTATAATACGATATTCTGATTGGCTAACTGCACATCACGTGTTATTCCTAGAGTTCATAGGTGAATTAGATATTAAGAAATTGATAAAATTCGTGTTTTCATGATCCTAGCTAAAAAATGTAATTATATATAAGTATTGAATGCTTCTTCTTGTAACTTCATAGAGTTATAAAAGCGTTGACAGTGCGCTCGGTCAACGCTTTACACCTTAATGAAGTGACAAAAAGAAGCATTCAATTCTTACCTTAACTTCTAATCATAACACTGTAAAACACTGACTATGCGGTATGGGCTTTGCTCATTGTTCAGAAGGCCGTACGGTAACCTATAGTGGTTAATGTCTGTGTCATTTTGGTCTCTTGTGGACAGTTGTCTCATTGGCAATCATACCACATCTTCTCTTTTATATTAAGTCTTTGTTGGTGGTTATAAATTAAAGTATATCCCTAAACATGCAAGTCTAGTTGGTTGCCGTTTTATTTTGATTAAAACGAACCATCATGTAAACACTATAACTTATGTCAGCCTAAATGACAAAAAACAAAATATCTCAATGTTGGAAAGTCATTGAAATAAAACAACAACAAAAAACCGTTGCAGCATATCTGATATCATCCCTAAGAAATACATTCACAAAACTGTTATAAATCTTTCATTTCAGAGGAGGACTGACTTCAATTCTTTTCAGCAGGATATTGATTTGGTTAAGCTAGAAACTGAGAATAATCTTCAAAACGACATTAACGTTGAAGATGTACTGGAACGTAGGTGTAAAATATATGTATTTCGGTGATATAAACAATGGAGCATACTTCGAGAATGTAAAACACAGACAGCTTAAATTTACGTTCCTAGAATATTTTCTGTCTCATACATTAATGAAATATAAGCAAAACATTGTATGCATCAACAATAATTTGAAATTACATACTTTGTTTAACTTTTGATAATTCCTTTTTTAAAGAGATTTTGATAGGGGGTAAATATGACATATTGAAGACTCATTAGTACAAGTTCAAAAAAAATAAAACAAAGATTATTTTGAATGAACAACTCGCACAACTATCTGTATACTAATTCAACATTTGGCGCCTACTTTACTGTTTTGTACTTTCTTGCAAACATAAACCTCTGATCTGCAGCAGTATTTTGAAGACTATCATGTTCTTAATTTATTGTATACTAATTTTTTTTTAAATCAAACCATGCATTCACGGTAATCTTTATTTTTTTTTATTATAAGACATGTCTGTGATAGAAATAACCCAAACAACTCAATGATACCGGAAATGGCCGACAAAGATATAAGAAAATGTGGTATGAGTGCCAATGAGACAACTCGCCATCCTATTCTCAATTTGTAAAAGTAAACCATAAAATTGAGAAAGGAAATGGAGAATGTGTCATAGCGACAACAACCCGACCATAGAGCAGACAACAGCCGAAGGCCACCAATGGGTCTTCAGTGTAGCGAGAAACTCCCACACCCGTAGGTGTCCTTCACCTGGCACCTTAAAAATATGTATACTAGTACGTTGATAATGGACGTCATGCTAAACTCCGAATTATACACAAGAAACTAAAATTAAAAATCATACAAGACTAACCAAGTCCAGAGGCTCCTGACTTGGGACAGGCGCAAAATTGCGGCGGGGTTAAACATGTGTATGAGATCTCAACCCTCCCCCTATACCTCTAGCCAAAGTAGAAAAGTAAACGCATAACAATACGCACATTAAAATTCAATTCTTGAAAGAGAAGTCCGAGTCCGATGTCAGAAGATGTAACAAAAGAAAATTAAAACAGTATAGATCAAAGTAGTACTACGGTCTTCAACACGGAGCATTAACTCACACCGAATATCACACTATAACGGGCCCCCAAAAAGACTAGTGTAAAACCATTCAAACGGCAAAACCACTGGTCTAATCTATATAAAAAACATGAAACGAGAAACACTTATGAACAAACTCAACAAACGAAAACAATGAACATCAGGCCTTGTGGTCATAAAACTTTCGAGCACGATTTTTGTACTTAAACTCAAGAATCAACCAATCAAAATACTGGATTTTGTGTTTCGAACACTTATTTTGTACTCGGAGTACTGAGTAAAGTTTTATGACCGAAAGCCCATGTTCCTGGTTGAATTTTGCAAATTGAATTCACGTGAGGCACTCAATTGAGGATCACGTATCCTCTATATATTTACGCAACCAAATATACATGTATTCTAAATTCGGAACTCCTACCTCTGGTAAATAAATAATTCCTTATTTGATATATAGGTGTTCTTTTCATTTTTCACAAATTTGAAAGTCAGTTCATATATTTTTGTTTAGGTGTTTTTGTAAATCGGAGTTAAACAGAACAAACAAGAATGTGTCCAAAGAACACGGATGCCCCACTCGCACTACCATTTGCCATGTTCAATGGACCGTGGAATTGGGTAAAAAATCTAACCTGAAACTCCCTCTTTCATTTTCTATGTTCAGTGGATCGTGAAATTTGGGTCAAAGGTCTAAATTGGCTCTAAAGATAGAAAGATCATATCATAAGCAACAAGTGTACTAAGTTTCAAGTTGATTGCACTTCAGCTTCATCAAAAACTACCTTGACCAAAAACTTTAACATGAAACTTTGTAAATCAAGCCCACGCCACAGTCATGGTACCAACGAAACAAAGCAAAATCACATAACACACAGTCATGGTACCAACGAAACAAAGCAAAATCACATAACACACAGTCATGGTACCAACGACACAAAGCAAAATCACATAACATGATAAGAATTCACCGAAAATCTAATAGGCATGTCAAATTATAACTGGAGAAGGGTACATTGTTTTACACCAAAGGGTATTTTAGAAAAATATCATTTAGGATAGGCATTTAAATAAGGATGCGGAAAACATGGTGTTTTAGGTCAAAAAACATATATAAAGCGTAACAAGTATCGCGTAGTGGGTTATTTTCGCTGGGTGTATATTTTCGCTTATTTTCGCTGATAGAACAATATCCCCAAAATAAATTCCGCCAATCTGAAAGGTCACATGCAAAGGTATTGATAAAAGTTTTGAATCGGTCAAAATAATAACCGCCAAATTTTTTCGTAGATCTTAATCTGAAAATCGCGAAATTTTACATCCGCTATACGGTATTTTGGGCAGATTTGCATTTGAGTGAAAGAAACAACATTTATATTGCTATTTAATGAATGAAAATTTAATATGATAATACGAACATTGCATTTAACGTGTGTGAGGAAAGTTTTGTGTTAAATCTGCTTCTACATCAGACACTATTTCTACATCCTTCCAGCGTTTAAATCGCATCTCTAACTTGGTTTTCTCTGTTATTCTATAAAAATCCTTACACGCTAATAAACTTTTGAATCTTCGTTTTGCAGCTAGCATAACACATGTTTTCAAATATTCCATTAAATTATACTTTTCAGCCTCAAGAATTTTTTTGACAATTTCTGACGATGACAAATTATCACCAATTTGTTGAATTTCCTCTGCCAGAAAGTCGTCAGCGCGTTTCAATGTATTTTTTGCCTGATATTCGAACGCCATTGGAAGAATCCTGTGAACGTTTTCACCTGAAATATAAATATATTTTGTACTCTTTAATCATCGTTGATATATATGATAAGCCAATTTTTTTTTACTGGTGTATTTTTTAGAACATCGGAGAAATAAAAAAAACAAAACTGCAATATTTAAAGTATTTGCACGTTCAACGTGCTTTACTTACGTTATATTTAATTAAGTATGCAGATTTTTAAAGTGCAGTAGATTTATAATACTTGTACTCTTCAATTTGTAATTGTTAAATTCACGTTTATTAAAACAGCTGGGAATTAAGTAGAATTTCAGAAAACAGAATAAACTATTCTTGGATACGGTTTTCAGGCTAAATCATTAAATAATTAATTGTTCATTAACCTATCACGAACAATATAAATGGAAAAATAATGCATGATACAACAAATTCGTGGGATCCTATGAAGAAGTTTCTCAAAAAAATAGTCTATCATCTTGGTACGACTATGTATGTTTCAGAGTGTTTTCGATCTTGCTGTGACAGAGGAACCAATGCTTTAAGTCTTGGGTATTTTTTTTTAACCTTTATTGATTCGTTCAACGAGTAGTTATGGCATTCTTTTTCCACATCAACGAATGGATGCGAACCAGAATTTCCTGAAAGCTTTGTCTTACTACGATAAAAATGAGCCTGTCAAATATAAAAAAGACGATATTTTTAAAGCAAGTTAATCATACAAATATACACGTAGTACACGCAGGCATAACTTTACTGCCGTTTCATTTTTAAATGTGCATACAAAACATGCCGTATGCAGACTAAGCGGTCTGGGCTTTGCTCATTGTTGAAGGCCGTACGGTGACATATACTTGTTAATTTTGATATCAGTTGTTCTCTTGTGAAGAGGTGTCTCGTTGACAGTCATACCACATCATCTTTTTAATACATAAACCATTGTATGTTGCTGTGTGTTATTTTAATACATGTACTTACTATTCATAGGTTCGAGCACACCAGGCATAGTACATCTAAGAAAATTGACAACATCTTTCCGTCTTTTCCCTTTAATAACTATCTGCTGTTCTCGTTTTCCAAATACAGTTTTACTTAGCCGTTCGAATACAGGAGATTGTGCAAAAAGTTCCTTTTTATCAACAAGCAATGAATTACCCTCCACTACCAAGCATACTTCCGGTACTTCTGCACGCGCAGCTTGCCTTTTCATCCATGTCTCAGTAATGTCATGTTTTGACATTGAATTTGTAATTTTTGCCCAAGCTGGAAAAAAACAATATACCAAAATGAATGTTTAACTCTGTCAACATATAAAGTAAGGAGTACATAGCGATGTGGCTATGTGTCAATAAGACAAGCAGACCTACAGATCAAATTTACAGAGATATCGCAGATCAAATTTATTCGTTCATTGTTTAATCATACGTTTTTTGATTGAGTTAAGTCTGCCAATTGATATTTTATCGTATGTTTTTCTTTGTTGTGATGTTATGCTATTGTTTCAGGTAAAAGGGAGAAGGTTTGGATCCATTAAAACGTTTAATCCCGCTGCAAATGTTTGCACCTGTCCTAAGTCAGGAATCTGATGTACAGTAGTTGTCGTTTGTTTATGTAATATATACGTGTTTCTCGTTTCTCGTTTTGTTTATATAGATTAGACCGTTGGTTTTCCCGTTTGAATGGTTTTACACTAGTAATTTTGGGGCCCTTTATAGCTTGTTGTTCGGTGTGAGCTAAGGCTCCGTGTTGAAGGCCGTACTTTAACCTATAATGGTTTACTTTTTAAATTGTTATTTGTATGGAGAGTTGTCTCATTGGCACTCACACCACATCTTCCTATATCTATCTACGACAAGAACCATAAAAGACATCTAGTGTAAACATACAACTTTTACTAATTTGAGGCTAAATTATAGATGTAGACCCTCAATGTGTTCAAAGTTATAAGAAATACAAATATAAATTGTCTACACGAATGCTGAATTTTGTGTGTGGTTGTGTGAAGAAGGCAAAACAACCAAATAATCGTTTCAAACGCACCAACTTTGTACAGACTATTGCTTATTTCGTTGACCATCTTTTTACAAAAATATTCTTTTGAAAGGCTTAAAATAAGAAGAAAACTTTAATAATGACAGGTATGATTTTAATTTGTAATAACTTCACTTACCTGGCAATGCAAGATGTCAATATATATATTGCAATTATTTATTTTCATATATCCATGGATATAATAATTCTAAATATTATGAATAAATAATCACAAAAAAAATACAGAATGATATGAGAATATTTGTTAATATAAATTTAGACCACAGTTTCCGTCTATGTTTGTACTTTTCGAGACGATTTGTCGTGCATGTTTTATCTTGTATGTTACGTTTACACAAACTTCAAGTGATATAATAAGTCATGATATCTTATACATATCATATTTGAAATAAACTTAAAATGAAAATATAATATATAAAATTTTTGTCATACCTGTTTGTAGTATGGGTGTTGATCTATTCCGTAAACTTATTAAAATTACCAATAACTATACCAGCCACTTGACAAAAACGTCAAAAATGATTTATTTCTTTTATAGGATTAAAAGATATTGAATTTTTACTGAAAATGTCAATTTCAAAGTTGTATTGATTGGGGGAAATGAAAACAATTACTCAAGCCTATCTATGGATAAGTATTCCATGTAATTATAATCTTTAGAGGGAATATTGATATGTGTTTGAATAATTTATCATTCATTGTTATTGAAAGGATTAAGGTTTGAAAGGAAATCAAAGCAAGCAATACATGTAACAAGTACAACAAATGTATGCCGCTGGTAATTATATAATCTTGTAAACGGAAGTAAAGGGTGCTTGATGTCTTTTTACTTAAAGAAAATCAATACTTGCTAGTAAAATGATTGTATCAGACCGATTCTGAAAAGTTTAATACAATATTGCTATATTGAATAAAAAAATTATGATATTTATTACAGAAGATAACTATAGTGTAAACATCAAGTAGACAGCAACTCATCAACACAAATATATTAAAGAAGTACAGTCACATTTAAAAGCTGAAAACGTGAATGTACAATATATCCAGAAAAGAATTACAGATGAAAACGTGAAGGTACATTCACCTTGAGAGAACCATATCTGAAGGCGCGAGGGTGTAGACTCATTGAATGAACTACAGTGGAACATTACATTCACCTTGAGATAACTATTAAAACTGAAAACGGTACAGTCACATAGAATTGCAGCTGTAACGTAAAACTTGACATTATCCTTGCATTGACAGAAATTGTTACAACTGATTACTAGTATATGAAAAGGTGAGGTATACGGTTAAGCTTTTAAAAAACCTTGCAGTTTTAACCGACAATTTTCTTCAGAAAATAATGCCTGTACCAAGTCAGAAAAATGACAGTTATGTTTTTGTTGGTTGGTATAGTCAGTCCACATGGTCCACCTGGTTGAATTACATTGGAAATCGATACTGTTGTTAATACTTTTGATTATTGTAATGCAAGAAAGATCTCTTTCATTTGTGGACATCTTTATCAGTTCAGTCGTATTACAAATAATACCTGCTGAAAATGAATACGTAGAGCAAGCATACAATTAAATATATAAAAAAAAACCCAGATACAACAAAAAATGAATATTACAAAAAATGGATATATTGTTATTTAAAAAAACTTGCTGAAAATATGCAATAGTTAAGTGTAACAATTGCCACTTACTTGCACGTTTGTCAGCCATTTTCCGGATATTTTACTGATTATACTAGGTTCTTCAAAAATCATGACTTAAACTGATCAGCTTTTCCGATTTACAACTTTTATATTACATATCTATGTTTGTATTCAATACACATGACAATTGATTATGAGGAAATATTTGTTAAAGTTATTATCCCTAGACAATAATTGAACTTTTCATTTAAATAGGATTTATGACTGCTAAATGACATTAATAACATAACAACAATAGTCTATTCTATCTGTTTACATACTGGTTAATTCGCTAATTTATCTTGTATAAAAGAGAAACCAGTGTAGGCCTAATCCATTTCACACGATTAAAAAACATACATAAGCAATTTTGAATTGATAAAACGGTTTGTATACAATACATTAATTTTTCAACTTCATAATGTTATATTGACGTGTTGTTTTGATTGCCCCTGTTCTTTCGTCTATTATGAATAAAATGCTTTTCAATTTAAGAATCATATAAAAATAAGATGAATAGGTGGGACGCAAGGTAATAAAATTTTGATATCTAACGCCAAGGTTTGATCATGTTTTTCCCACGCTGAATAAATAGCTATTTTGCTTGTCCGAGAGTACTGTTGAGCCAAGAAACAAAACATTAGTGACAATTTACACAGGGAGGATAGTATTTAATATGCTCAGTTACAGGAGAAATATACTTTTTACATAAAGAGTGCACTATAAGCTTACGATATGAGGGATATATACTATCAAGGTATCCTATATAATATATTGTGATAACATAAACAGTACAAATTGTCTGCACCGGATGCGCATTTCGATAAGCAATTGCTCTTCAACTATGCTCGAAGCAGAGATATATTAAAATACAAAGCTTATTAAAAAGATGAAGAGCGATAAACAGGATAACAAGTAAAGCCAAAGCCAGGCAAGGACTCAGACTGTATAGTGTTTATCTGTCATGGAAATATATTGCAACTGGTTTACAAAACATAGTGGTGTGTAGCCGTTCGTTAGGTGTAACACAACATTTCGATAATGTATTTAAAGGTCCGACTTGATGTCACGAAGAAGAACGATTTGTTTGCGCTTGAAATGTTTTTAGCAGTCCGACAAGACCGAACAACTAACTCAAAACAAAATGTAGAGTGATACATTTTGTATGTACAAAAATACAAATATTTGAATTTAAAGCAATTTACAGCTTAAGACAATTTAGTAGAATACAATAGAGACTATTAATAAAAATTGTAGATCAAGAGAGTAATAAGAGTTCGATGCAGGTTCTGACACATATTCATAATTATTGTAAAGAAAGTCAAGAGGATAATTAATTGAATAAATTGAATTATTGAAATCCAGTGTTTTGTCAAAGATTATGATAATTAATCCATGGCAAACACATACGTCTATATTATATATGCTCTGCTGATGTCACCAAGAAAAGGAACTACATATTTGAATACTGTATTTTTTATTATAGTTTAGAAACTATCTTAATTTTAAGTCATGATGATTTTACGTCCTCTTTTCAAATAAAACCCAAAATGCTATGTGTCTTTAAATATTGAGAAATGTTATGGAAACGAAGACAATTTTATTACAATATAGATCTTTGATAATGTTATGCAACGAGTAAGCGAGTAACGATAAATCCGTATATACATTTCAATAGGCTTACTTCAAAGTGAACATCAATTGTATTCGAGCAATATAAAAATTGTAATTGTAGGTAAACCTATGTCAAATACTTGCCTAGTTAGGGAGTATAATTCCGCTTTACTGTATACGACAGTCTCACGTTCACAAAAACCTATTGCCATATAAATAAATGTTTGCCCGCTGTTAGTTTTTTTTCAGTTGGTTTCATTAGTTAACAGATATGTTTACTTAGTGACCCTTTTTTATCTGACTGACACAAGAGATTCATACAACTAAAGCCTTAGCTTTTGAATTACTTCATAAAATTCAATATAGTTAAGTAAATAAGACGACATGATCACATGCCAGCCTATACATAACTACAGAGCGAAATCGATTAAACACTACCAAGACAGTTTTTATCATATTTAATTTATTCAGGTATACAATGTATATTAAAAACATCAAGTCGTACTTTATTTTTAAAATTCATTTCATGTCCTTTTTAGTGTCAGATTTAATCTACAAATTAGTTATTTAAACATGGTTTAGAGCTACGGTGACTGTGACAGGGTTTTATAAGACATGCATCTGTATATATTTTCAAATTAATATCGATTGAAATATAATCTCATAAATAAAAAAAAATGTATTTGACGTATTGTTCACCAGAAATGAAATTTAATGCAACCTGTGAGTCCTTTAAATCGGTAATTATATTTTCTCCCAATAACTGTATATTTATCTTATATTTGTGGCATGTATCTCGCATCATAGGTAAATATGTATTGCAGGTCGATTTTATCCCAAAGATTCATATCTATTCATTACTCATCGTTTCATACTTATTTTAAATCGGTATCTTTGTATCTCATATCGGCATCGTTTTTCTAATATATATATATATATATGTTACAGGCATTTTCTAAATTTAGGCATTTTGTAAAATGCCTGAAAACTTTAGGCATTTTCCAAAATGACTGCAAGATTCAGTCATTATCCATAATGACTAAATTGTCTAGGCATTTTACAAAATGCCTAGAAAAATTGAAAGGTATTTTACAAAATGCCTGAAATTATTTATAGAATAAAATCTTAAGAAAAACATTTGAAAGCTTTGAAAACCAGAGCTGTTTTATTTGTGATAATTACTGAATTAAAAAAAGAATACATTTTACTGAATATATACAATTCACACAAGCACAGAACCTGACATTTTTGTTTTAATTTCTAAAAATGTTTGCACGACAGAACTTAATAATAATTGTCCTGATTGTTTGCAAATATATTGTTTGGCGTAAAATCTGATTTAGCACTCAGACCACATTTGGAGAAATCTGGATCATCACACTTTCAGGCCTTTCATTACCTTTACTGTTCTTTACTGATAAAGTACTGAACGTTAGGCAACATAAGGTTTCGCAATAAGCACACACATCTCAGATGCATATCTTTTTTTTTCATATGTTCTAAAAAAAAATCAAAGTATCTTAGCAGTAAACGCTTCTCTTGTCAAAGCACTGTTATTTTTCTTTTATTTGTCGATTTTTAGCTCTCCTAGGCAAGGGAGTCAAGTGAGCTTTTCTCATCTCGGCGGCTGTCTTCCGTCATTGTCTGTTTACTTTTAAAAACGTGTTATTTTATGGAACTACTAGGTCAAATTTAACCAAACTTGGCCACAATTGATCATTAGAGTATCTTGTTTAATCCCTGATTGCCAAACAA